>NC_136520.1:66969374-67001874 GCF_053919585.1 Euprymna scolopes
TCGATCAGACGTGATTGAATATATATATATATATATATATATATATATATATATATATGTACACGTGTGTGTGTGCAAGCGTGTGTGTAAGCGTGTGTGTAAGCGTGTGCGCGTGTGCGCGCGAGCGTGTGTGTGTGTGTGTGTGTGTGTGTGTGTGTGTGTGTGTGTGTGTGTGTGTGTGTGTGTGTGTGTGTGTGTGTGTGTGTGTGTGTGTGTGTGTGTGTGTTTCACTCTTCCAGGAAAAAAAGAAACGTTAACAATTTAAATACCATGATGTCAGAATTGTATGACTCCACACACCCGGTTCACTTCTTCTGAAATTCCCTTTTTTTTTTTTTTTCTCCAGTTTTATTTTAATTCATTTTGTAACCAGATGATGATTCCATGAAGAAATGAAAACGTTCGTGATATTTATGAAACATGCTTTAAAAAAAAAAATCGAAAAAATAGAAAATGTATAATTAAGCGGTAGTTTTCTGTAATTTTTAGCAATGTTTGATGATTTTTTTAAATGCTGCCTAAATTTACGATCTGATATCTAAAACAATCGCTAGTACAAATCTGCGCATGTAGATCCTCTGCGAGTATGAAATATAGACACCCACATTTAGCTAACTTGACAGAGATATCTTTCATGCTATATATATATATATATATATATATATATATATATATATATATATATATATATATATATATGTGAATAAAATAAAGCAAGATATAAACGATGCTTTAGACGTTATGTGAATAAAAAGGAAAAACCTAAAAGAGTAAAAACAAAAATAAAACCAACGTTTCGTCCCTATTTCAGGGGACATCATCAGGATTTCTAGGCGAGGATGTACAGGAAGACGGTCATATCACATGCGAAAGAGGAGAAGTTTAGTTCTCTTTCTAAAAACTAGCAAGCATTCCGCTGAAATCTCCACTTCCAAAGCCGGTATTTACGCCATCCCATGTAATGACTGCAAAAAATCATACATAGGTGAGACGCAGCGAAATTTGGAAATCAGACTAAGCGAACATAAAAGGGACATAAGAAATGCCAACCCCTTAAATGCACTCTTTTCCCACTGTGTCGAACATGGCCACTCTTTCGGCTTTGGACGTGCAAAAATCTTAAAATCTATCCCAGATAGAGCAAAACGGAGACTTATTGAATCTGCTTTAATTTCAAACATTAACACCATCAAACAAAGAAAAGGATTTTATAATGTAGCCCCAATCATAGGTAATATGATAATAAATGGAGAAAACATTAATTTAGATCCTGGTTGATAAAAAAAAATGCATATATGTATATAACCCGACCTCCCTCCACACACACTAGATATAAATTCTCTTTTCATCATGAAATTTTTTCTCTCCAGAACAGAAAGAGAACTGAACTTCTCCTCTTTCGAATGCGATATATGACCGTCTTCCTGTACATCCTCGCCTAGAAATCCTGATGATGTCCCCTGAAATAGGGACGAAACGTTGATTTTATTTTTGTTTTTACTCTTTTAGGTTTTTCCTTTTTATTCACACATATATATATATATATATATATATATATATATATATATATATATATACTAGCGGAACCCGTGGAAATTCCACAAGGAGACTCATTCATATGTAATATATTGATGATGGCATTCTGTAGATGTTCAGCATAAATGGAGATACCCTGATATTATTGTAGCTCTTTTTTTAAAACAGCAAAAGTATTTAACTAAGCTAGCAGGAACGCTCGGCGTAGCCTGGTCGTAAAATACGTTTAGATATGATATTTTAATTTATGCAAATTTCATATATATTATTATAGGGTCGATTTTCTATCGACTCTCATATAATATAAAGTTGTGATTTCAAAAATAAAAAAAAGCATATACATAATAATCAAACTGACCGTTTTCCATCCTCTAAGCATTGTCCATCTTACAATTTTTAATATCATTAACGGTTCTCCCCAAGTGGCTTTTAGCATTGATAAGCAGGGACTACTTACTATGACAAAAGTTTCTTTGAAATGAAAATGACCAGAAAAATTATAATTTAAGGGGTTGTGAATAAATTTAATTTGTTTTTTTTTTGTTTTTTTATTTAATGTGCTTAAAAGTTTCAAGATATTTATAGGGTGATTGCAAAGTAACTCCCTATTATTAAGTAGATATCTCATTGCTGATGCAATTCTAGACCTGTATAAGAGCCAAGTATGTCCTAGGATAGAGTACTGTTGCCACATCTGCCCAAGAGATGCTCAGACACCACCACCAAGAGCTAAGGCCTGCTAACTAAAGCATGACGTCACGCATAGTAGGCAAAAAGTTATCTGTCAAGCAGTCAGACTCAAAATGATCGGCAGTTTTGTTGTTTTTTTTTAAATAAAATGAAAAACTTTATTTTAATATACTGAAAATAAAAAAGAAAAATAACAAACACGATTTATACTTAAATTTAACTTTATTCAATATTGATTTAAAAAGGGGAAGGGGACAAGAATTAATTAAAAGAAGGATGTTGCACGTTGTTCCTGCGTCCAAAGATAAACATCGCTGTTTATCGTGGATTCCGGAAAATAGACTTCGTTTATTTTTATCGTGAATAATTTGAAAATAATTTTACGTATTCATTTATTTATTCCAAATAAAAGCAAACAGAGAAAAAATTAAGTAATGATAATTACGGATGTATATATATATATATATATATATATATATATATATATATATATATATATATATATATATATATATATATACATATATATATATATATATATATATATATATATATATATATATATATATATATATATATATATAATTATTTACTACAATAATCAGTAAATACCTACAGATACTAGTGTTTCATCCTTTTGGGAATCCAATCGACCATCATTAACCGCGAGCAATACGGTTGAAATTTAAACATTTGTTTTTAAATGTTTTTTAACGTGTATATATAAATATTAAATGTTTTTTAACGTAAATATATAAAAAAAAAATATATTATTTATTATAGTAAATCATTATGTCAGCCCCTTTAAGAAACTCGTTTTTTAACGTATATATATATATATATATATATATATATATATTCAGTATATATACATATAGTATATATATACATATAGTATATATATATATATATATTCAGTGTAGCTTAATCGCCATATATATTTATAAATTACTATATATATGTATACATATATATATATATGAACATATATCTGTATATACATATATACATATATATATATGTATATTCAGTGTAGCTTAATCGCCATATATATTTTATAAATTACTATATATATATATATATATATATATATATACATATATATATATATGTGTGTGTGTGTGAACATATATATGTATATATATATACATATATGTACATATATGTATATAGTATTTATATACATATAGTATATATACATATAGTACATATAGTATATATACATATAGTATATATATATACATATAGTATATATATACATATAGTATATATATATACATATAGTATATATATATACATATAGTATATATATATACATATAGTATACATACATATAATTATATATACATTGTGTATATATAAATATATTATATATATGTATACATATAGTATATATATATATGCATACATATAGTGTATATATATATATATATATATATGTTTACATATATGTATATACATATAGTGTTTCTATATATATATATCTATATACAAAGAGTGAGTATGTAAACATATCGTGTATATGCAAACAGAGAGTGTATATGCATACATATTATGTATATATTGTATATATTTGTAGAATATATATGTATATACATTTATACATTTGTGTAAAAGGATATCTATGTATATATATATTTAAAGAATATGTGTATATAAAATAGAACCCCGGTACACGGTGGCCCTAGGATACGTTTTTCACAGGTTACGATATGGAATACGATGTTTTTACGGCCCCCCAGTTACGGTATTTGCCCTGGCTTACAGTGTTATTTATAATGTTATTTGATTATATACGTGTGTATTATATAATGTACTGTATTTTGTTACTCATTTTAATGCCGTATCCAGGGGTTCTACTGTATTGAAAATTGTATAATTGTGTATATATTTTAATATATATATATATATATATATATATATATATATATATATATATATAGAGAGAGAGAGAGAGAGAGAGAGAGAGAGAGAGAGAGAGGGGGAGAGAGAGAGAAAGAGAGAAGGATAAAATACAAACAAATAAAAATGGAACAAATTAAATTTAAATCAAATAATTCAAATACAAACAAAAAATCCCAGAGCAGAAATATTGTGTGTGTTTTTTTAGATTGAACTTGGAGAAAAATCACGTGACAAATTCAGTTGAATGTTTCGGAGTTTTTTTTAGATAATTTGTATTATTCGGACTAATGTTATCTTACAAGGTTTCGGCCGATTTGACCCCCGACTTTTATCAGATTATCTTCTCGAACTCCGGAATCTGTGCCTGATGAAGGTCGGAGGTTACATCGGCTAAATCGTTGTGAGATGAACATGCAAGATGAGAACAGTAATCACAATTATTACAAATAATAAAATTTAGTTAAATTTTTGAAATTTTCTTTTTCTTCTTCTTTTTTTTTTTTTTTTTAATTATAATTCCAATCTGCTTGGCACAAAAATTATTTAAAAGAGCATTGGATATTATATTTTTCCATTTTTTTTTTTTTTTTTTTTCAATATTGTGACCATCATCGTTTAGTTTAAATACAAAAAAAAAAAAAAAAAAACAGAATTTTCGTCTTTCTCTGATATAATATAAAGAATTTCTTCTACAATTAATTAATAATTAATTTTAGTCGCGTATATTTTTTACAGCTAAAGTATAACACAAACAAACAAACAAAATAAAGGAGTTAAATATATCTCAACGAAACAAAAAAAAACTATTACAATCAACTAAATGTTTTCAAGAACAAACACGTGGTGTATTTACGCTTTTGATGAATAAAAAATAACGCAACTAACTTTGCTATATTTAGTTGGATTAAAATCATCCCTTCTTATTGCATTTGGAAAAGAAAATATGTGCACTTTTGGTCCGTTTTTATCATTTTCACGGCATTTTTGAACAACACAACAGAACCCCATTTTTTCTAAATCAACGAAACACGTGTGCTTTTCTAAATCAACGAAACACGTGTGCTTACTAGCTACTTTCTATACGTGACATCATCAATGAGTTATTAGGCCTCCTCATCTAGATGGCAGTGGCTCAGGGCATCTATCCTGCTTGGACAGAATTCAAAACCGACTTCGTAATCTAGTAGGCGATGCCCTTTGCAACCTTTTTTCCACAGAAGAAATGTTGCAAGCCGATCTCTGCTCTATCGTTATTTTCATGGCAAGTGTTCGACTGGGATCCAATCTATTGTCCCTCCTTGCCAATTTTATACAAAAAAACACTCGTCTAGTCAAAAACACTATCAATAAATTTCCTCACTCTATATTTGTGCCTAAACCTAAACGTGGATTCCATCAACAAAGATTCCTTCCTAGAACTGTCCGTCTGTGGAACTCTGTTTCGCTAGTCTACTTTCCAGCTGACTACAATATCGTTGTCTTCAAGTCCAACGTAAACAAATTCTTATCAAACCGTCCTCGCAAATAATCTGATTATATCAAATTTCCACCACAAATTCTTACTACGGTACTGTCCCAATGACGATGCACACATTAACCTTTATCCTCGAGTGGCTTCCAGGCTTTGATATATGGTAATATCTTTGTAGAAAAGTGCTTGTATTTTATTACTGAAGTATAATTCGCACCAGAAAATTAATATAATAAGAAATTTTGCCGCTTCTATATTATAATAACGAAAAAATATTGAATTTTATTTAAAACAAATGGTACCTACGTGATTTTCAGGTCTCAAATAATAACATAACCAAAAATTACGAAAAACGGATGAGATAAAAAAATAATTATTAATGAAAAAATAAATTTATGAAATGAAGCGAAATCTATGTTAGGGTTACTAAAAAAAAGGGAGATAAGTTGACAAGGGAGACAATTAAGTTCTCTTGCTTACGTCACGTAAAGAACGTAATTCAAAATGTCGGACAAATTTTATTCCTCATCTAAACTTTATCGAAAACAGTTTTTCATTAATAATTATTTTTCTACTTTATCGTTTTCCGTCATTTTTTCATATGTTACCATATGCGGCGTGACAATTACGTAGGACCCATTTGTTTTACTTGAAATTCAATAATTGTTTTTTTGCGTTATTATAATACAGAAGCACCGAAATTTTTTATTTAGAATTCCAATATGGTTGCCAGCATTCGAGACTAGCCTTTCAAGACGATTGGGATCTGCATCACAAGAAACTGTTTTTTTTTTTTTGTTTTTTTTTAATTATTATTATTATTATTGTTGTTGTTGTTGTTGTTGTTGCGATTATTATTATTATTATTATTATTATTATTATTATTATTATTATTGTTATTAACACAAGGCTAAAAAACCATTCGAAGATTAAGGTTAACGAGATGGATAGACTGATAGACGGATGGCGATGAATACTATGAGAAGATTTAAAATCCCCCACTATCACCAACTCAAAACAACAGTTGACACAGAAAACGTGATATTTCTCCCATCCTCAAAAATACCACTTAGAGAATGTAAGAACTAAAAGAACTAAAAAAAATAAGCCAAGCGGCAGTCCCACAACTCTTACTCCAATCCCCCCCCTATTCATTTGTTGTGAGAAATATATTTCAGTAATCAGTTTCACATATGGGGAGTTGCTTTCCAATCAATCTTGTATATTATTAAAATTGTGCGACACTTTCTTGTGTGTCTGTTTATGTGTGTTTCTCGCCTCTACATGGCTTACACCTTATTATTTAGTGAGGGAGAGTCTTGTGTAGATTGGTGATCATTTAAAACGATGCATTTCAGGTGACAACATTATTTCGTATTCACGTGTCATTTCGAAATTAGTTTAATTTTTTTAAAAAAACTGCGAAAACTGATCCAATACAAAAAAAATAATTATAAGTAAAAAATAGAATTTATCGAATTATCGATCTTTATCGTACGTTTCAATATGGAAGAGTTATGTGACCAATTCAAACTGACTTATACCCCTTAAGTTAAATTGAGTTAAATTGTCTTAAGTTAAGAGTCCACCATTTTTAAACAGAACCTAATTGTGGATAATTTTTTGTTAAAAATTTTCTACTAGGCATTTACTCTTGGATCATTTTTCGTAATTTTTGGAATCCATGCTAATTTCGACATAACACGTACGTGTGTAATAATGTTTTCACCTGAAATCCGTCGGTTTCAAAAAGTCAGCAACCTACACAAGGACATTTATTGTTACTGCTATTAATCGATTCTTTGTTGAAATCAAAACTAGAATAACAAAAATAAGACATTTTTATACTATTTAAAATAAATAAATAAATGTATTATGGAATTAAATTAACCAGAATGCATTTCGGTTTTTCGCAAACAAGTCGGACAGTTTTAATTTTTTTTCTTAATGGCTTAAAAAAGATTACTTTCTTTCGTAACTCTGAAGACTGAAAGGAATTTTGAAGCATCTAAATTGTCGAACGCTTATGTTTCTGATTTTTTTTTTTTTTTTGTGTGTGTGTGTGTGTGTGTGTGTGTGTGTGTGTGTGTGTGTGTGTGTGTGTGTGTGTGTGTGTGTGTGTGTGTGTGTGTGTGTGTGTGTGTGTGTGATGATTCGTGTTATTTTAATTCTTCCGACCACTGATCCCATCTTAAGTGTCATTTTCACAACATCTCAGTCGATGTAACCTCCGATCTTTTTCAGGTGTTTTTCATGTGTATCTTGTCGAACTCGGGAATCTTTTTGTTGCAAGGACCTGTGACGTAACCGAAAAAGTACTTCGTAAAATTCAGTTTGTAAGTGACACTGTTCCGGAGGTAGAAGGTTCAGTCCTCAATGTGGACATTAGGAATTACTTAAGCCTTCTACCTGGTCACGGCTGACGGAGCGAAAGAATTCAACTCCCGTTGATTAAATAAACATGTCTGTTCTAAACTCTGTGTAGATTCCCGAGTTCGCTAAAAAGAATATCCCGAGTTCGACAAGTTACACCCACGGAAGGTCACAGATTACATCGGTCGAAACGTTGTAAAAAATTACACTCCAGGTGAGAACAGCAGTCCGAAGAATATAAATAATCCGAGCAAATTATTTAAATTGGTTTGAAAATTCCTTGCAAAAATTCTTGTATTAAAATAAAATTAACCGTTTGATGAGTTATGTACACCCAGCAATGTTTAAAAGCAAACAAAATTTACCTAACAATCATTAGTTATTTCAATAGAAAAATACGAGCATGAAAAGTAATATGGCTAAGCTTAAACATGGAAAAGTAAAGGACTAGTTGTTAAAACTGGAAAAGAAAAGGACAAGATATTCTAGTAAAAAATATAATATATTCATAACTTAAAATATTGCAGCATTAAGAATTGATTATATAATGTTATAAATTGAATTTTTAAAAAAATTCTTAATGCTGCAATATTTTAAGTTATAAATTTATTTTATTTTTTACTAGAATATCTTGTCTTTCTCTTTTCCAATTTTAACAACTAATCCTTTACTTTTCCATGTTTAAGCTTAACCATATTACTTTTCATGCTTGCATTTTTCTATTGTAATCCATGATTTTTCTAGGCTTCCAATAAATTTACTTGTTCTTTGTTTAATTTCAGTCTTATTTTTTGCCCTCTTAAACACATGTATAATAACAATGTACGGCACTCGTCTGCTTTCAATAAAATCCCCCCCCCCAATTTTCTCCCTATCATGCTTTTATTCTTTCTGTTTCACAAGTCACTTCTCTTTTCGCGTCAATAGTAAATTAGTAGCAACAGTAGTCGCTGAAGCGAAGTGGTTGTTATGGAAACCAGTCATCAAAAGCGTCGCTCACCTCGCATTACAATGTTGTACACGAGTACATTCATCATAACTTTTCTTTTACTGAACGAAAATTGAAAATGTTCTTTTTTTTCACAATATAGCTGAGAAGGTGATTTATAAACTGTAATAATTGTTTGAAATTTGGTCGAAAAATGAGTGAGCGATGAAGCTTTAAAGCAGTTCTGAATGACTAAAACTGTCGCTTGACCATCTATTCAAAACACTACCGTGTTTGAATGATATTCGCAATCGCGCATATTAACTTTCTCGAGACACTGCTTGCCGTCGAAATCATGACATGTTAGGTAAGTTGGCGACTCCGTCCAATCACTTTCCACGATTTTTTTTTTTTTTTTTTTATAACATAACTTAAAAAATGGAGAAAATGGATTCCGGTGGAAGGCAGAGAAGATACAACAGATAGCAATAAACAAAACAGCTGAAATATTAAAGAAAACCCTAGAACACCTTCCCGCAGTGACTTAGTTCAAAATGCAGTGTATTCTAAATTGCACTGCAGAGAGCCTAGCGTTGGTTTTACAAATTTATTTTTATATAATAGCTTAAATTAAAGTTTTAAATTCAAATATCATGTATTATGCTTCAAATGTGCTTTTAACAGACAGATTCATTTCGAACGTGCCCCTTTCTTAACAAAGAAACTACTGTTGATTTTATATGCCGGCCTTTCTACTTGTGAGGTGATAAAACTTCTTAAATACACTTGTGATGTTAGGCTATGTAAGAACATTCCTAGACACATAAAGTATATTTGTGTGAAATTTTCTAAAACTGCGGGCCAGTCATTTCCGAATCTATGAGAAACGAATTCACACACACACACACACACACACACACACACACATAAAAACACAAAGTGTCTTATATATAACTAGCTGGTTTTGCTTCACAAATTTCACTTCTTCAAATACGTCACAAATTTCACTTCTTCAAATACTTCACAAATTTTGCTGCTTGAAATGCTTGGAACATCAATTTAAAATAATAAACATCCCGTTGAAAACCTTGTAAACACAGAACAAAATATACCTCTCGTTTATTCGTACGGATAAAGATAGACATTTTGATGATTTCGATACAAATGTATTTATCTTTTAAATACGACCGTAAAGAAAAGAACGAAGAAATTTGTTTTCCACCTGCAATTTAGAAATAGGTCGCAACTTGTTGAGAATCAAGCCTTACGTGGCACAAAATAAACGCAACTCTTTATATAATGATAATTGTATAATATAACAATTATAGCCAGCTAACGTACTTCCTAACTTCCGGTGAGGTTATTAACGGAAGTGATGACAAGACAAATAAGATCCTTTACTTTTATTGTTCTTCAGTATTTCTATTGTGAATTGATTTATTGAAATAAAATATAAGAAAAGGGCATTGTTGAAAAGTATACAAGATAAATTAATAACATTATATAAATAAAATAACACAGTTTGTCTTTAATTGCACTTTTAATAACAAAATTTTTAAAAAATAAAAGTTTATATTTTATTCGAAATTTTTATAAGAAATGTGTTGATGAAATTATAAAAATAAAAGTTGTTTTTTATTTTAAAAATAAAAGTTTTATATTAAAATTTATATAATGAATATATGTTTATGAAAGTATTATAAAATAAAATTATTCTTTAATTTTAAAAATAAAATTTTGTTATTTAAATTTATATAATAAATATATGGTAATGAAAGCATAAAAATTTAAAGTTATTTTTAAATTTTAAAAATAAAAGTTTGTTATTTAAATTTATATAATATATGGTTATGAAAATATAAAAATTTAAAGTTATTCTTTAATGTTAAGAATAAAACTTTGTTATCAAAATTTATATAATAAATATGTGTTTATGAAAGTATAAAAAAATAAAATTATTCTTTAATTTTAAAAATAAAAGTTTGTTATTTAAATTTATATAATAAATATATGGTTATGAAAGTATAAAAATTTAAAGTTCTTCTTGAATTAAAAAAAGTTTGTTATTTAAATTTATATAATAAATATATAATTATGAAAATATAAAAATTTATATACTCATGAAAATATAAAAATTTATATGCTTATGAAAATATAAAAATTTATATGGTCATTAAAATATAAAAATTTAAAGTTATTCTTTAATTTAAAAAAATCAAATATTAAAGATTTGCATTGAATTTGATCTCTAGTCGTTTAGATATCAGTTAAACAAGATGATTGTTCAACAAATACTTGTTTACGTTTGACTTGAAAACGACTATGCTATAGTCAGCCAGGAAGCAGTCCTCGAGTATTGTGTTCCACAAACAGGAAAATTAAAATAAACTTTACTCATAACATTTTTGTTTTAGGTGCAGATACAGAGTAAACGAAATTGTTGACAGCGGTTGTAACTAGACGAAATGTTTGTTGTGGATGTTTTATGGGGGCGGGCATAGGTATTGATGCTCCATCGAGCACCTGCTATGTAAATAATTATAGAACACGGAAAGATTAGCAAGTAGTAGATAGGAGAAAGGACATCGCCCACTAGATTTCGAAGCTGGTTTTTGTACTTTATTAAGGATACCATTAGAAGCTCCTCTCCAATTTTGGCAACGGTACACCATCTTAATACGTATTTGGCTCCTACAACGGGATGCATCGGGAATGAGATACTTTCTGGGGAGGTAGGACCATCGTACCATTTTATCCAGCTACATAGCAACGGATTTGATGTAGAAGTGTTCGGCACTTTTATCCGTTGCTTGATGAGTCAATGTGGATTAAAAAAAAAAAGGTCTGCCTGCTTTGACAGAGTTCAAAACCAGTTTCAAAACCTAGTAGGCGATGCCCTTTTCCCTTCCCCGCAACCTCTTTCCCACGGAAACGAGCCTGTTTCTGCTTTATCGCTATTTTCATGGCAAATCCAATCTATAGTCCTCTCTTGCCAAACTTTCATAAAACCACTCGACTAACTACAATCACTATACGTGATTTTCCCCACTCTCTATCTGTGCCTAAATCTAAATGCAGATTCTACAGACAAAGCTTCTTTCCCAGAACTGCTTGCCTTTGGAACACTGTTCCACGGGTCTGCTTCCCGGTTGAATACAACATAGTAGCCTTCAAATCAAATGTAAACAAATTCCTGTTAAACCGTCTACATAAATATTCAATTTCTACCCAACTTACCGCATTAGCGATTACTACACTACAACCTTACATTCATTAACCCTTATCCTCGAGTTGCCTTCGGGCCTTGATAAGTGGTTATTCCCAAATAAAAAAAGATACTTGAGCTCGACATGAACATTTCCGAGTTCGACAATGCGTACCTGAACAAGGTTGGAGGTTACATCGGTCGAAACGTTGTGAGAATAGTATTCAAGATAAGAACAATAGTCCAAATAATCCAAATCGTCACTCTTCATCCAAAACGAAAATCCGAAAAATAACAGGATTGATTTGTTTAAAAGGAGTGTCAATCTATCATAGATTTGGGTCTCGTCGATATGCCCTTTGGAGCTGTCTCTGCTTGCGTGCGATGTTTTATCCTATAATCAATGATGCTTAAGTGAACCTTTCACTTCTAGAAAAGGCAATCGCAGCATTGTTTATTTATTGGAAAAAAAAAAGAGAAATGAAAAACTTGCCTTCTGGCACGTACGTTGCCAACCAATAAACGACGTAACAGATATTTTAAACAAATCTACATATCTCTCTATCTATCTATATCTCTCTCTTTCTTTTTTTTCTTTCTCTATGTATCTATTTATCTATCTCTCTATATATCTATAATATAAAGCTGAACGTCTGTGTGTGTGTGTGTGTGTGTGTGTGTGTGTGTGTGTGTGTGTGTGTGTGTGTGTGTGTGTGTGTGTGTGTGTGGTCACGAATAGGCTCCTATATGGTTGACTATTTAAAAAAAAAAACTGATTACATATAATAATAGATGTATCGAGGATCAGGAATGGGTATGTTTGATCTGGCAGAACGATGGTTCATAAAAATTGTGGGGTCTGCGTTCGCGCCTGGCCCCCAAAGTATGGAAATAAAAAATGAAAAAAAAAAAACGTTTACCAGGGTTTTTGATATAGATGTACATAATAATAAGTATGTTTTAACTTAAATAGGGATGGTATAATAAAAGTGTGTGGTCTGCGTTCGCGCCTGGCTCCATAGAATGGAAATAGGCACAAACTTTAAAGTCTTTTCATATCTATCTGCGTAAGTATACTTTGATAATTATGTTTCAGTTTGAAGAAATATGGTATAATAACATTATGGGATGTTTGTTCGCGTCTGACCGCATAGGATGGAAATATATCACAAAGTTTAACGATTTTTTTTAATATAGATCCACAAAATATTGTGATAAATGTTTCAGTGTGAACAGATATGGTATAATAAATTATGGGGTTTATCTATTTTATTTTTACTTTCATCATATTTGGCTTTGGTTTTGATACCCCCAAATTCGGAGCTATCTCTTTACAACCCTTCCTTTTCATAACCTGTCATACTTTAATAATTCAGTCCATTTTCTGTATGCTGTTTTTGAACCCAGTCGACGACGGGTACTTTTGCTAGTATATATATATATATATATATATATATATATATATATATATATGTGGGTAGTTTTTTTTTACCAAGGAATCATCATTTATCAAGGCCTAGAGGCCACTCAAGGATAAGGTTAATAAGTGTAGAGTAGTCAATGTGACAATATCGTAGTAATCGTTAGTAGTGTAAATTTGGTAAATTGGATTACTTAAGGGGAACGGCTTATCAAGAACTTGTTTACATTGGACTTGAAGACGGCCATATTGTAGTCAGCTGGAAAGCAGAGAAACGGAAAACAGTTCCTAAAATGTGCAGTTGTGTGTGTGTGTGTGTGTGTGTGTGTGTGTGTGTGTGTGTGTGTGTGTGTGTGTGTGTGTTGAGACGATTAATCGGAATCGGGAATCAGAAAAATCGAAATTTTGTGGGGTGTATAAGAATTATAAATTTTTTAGTCCAATTTCCGATTCCAAAAACGATTCTTTTAATTTACTTTTTAACTTCATTTTCAATTGCTGCTACTAATGACAAAATGATAAATATAAAAAATGGCACGAGTAAAAATGGACCGAGTGTATTAATAGGAAAAAATGGCACAGGTAAAAATATGCCGAATGAATAAACATAAAAAGTAATGGTACAAGTAAACATGGACCCAGTGGATAAATAGGAAAAATGGCACAGGTAAAGATGGAGGGCTTGTATAAATAGGAAAAAAGAGCACATGTAAAGATTGACCAAGTGGACAAATAGGAGAAATGGCACACACATAAACGGATCGAGTTAAAAAAAAAAAAAAAGGGTGAAAGAATAGTGGATAAATAGGTAAAAATAGACCGGGCGCGAAAATAGAAAAAAAAATGGCACAGATGACAAGAGATCGAGTGGATAAATAGGATAAAATGGCACAAGTTAAAAATATAAATGAAGTTCTTGCAATTAGTTTATCGAAAATTAAATAATATAAATAATTGAACTGCATACATTTAAAAGTAGATGAAGACATCTCGCTTCCTAACTTCAACAAAAATATTATTTATTCCTTTTGCGATTAGACGAATTTAGAATTGAACTCGGTAATTTCATCGGAATCAGAAATTACGTACAGAATCAGTAATTGTATCGAATTACTAATATATATATATATATATATATATATATATATATATATATATAAAATAAATAATATTTGCTCTTATATATATATATATATATATATATATATATATATATATATATATATATATATATATATATATATATATATTTGTCTTCTATTTTGTAAAAAGAGATGTACTTTTCTCTCAAAATTAATCAAAGTTCCACACCACCCACGGACTTTACATGCACCGGACATACCAGCAACTTGGTAATAAATAATTATACATTGAAGTGAAGAATGATAGTCAAATAAAGGTTAGACACATCTGTTTGTTTTTCTTTTTTACTTCATCTTTTCCGGTCTTCCTCCGCATTTTTTTGGCTTAATATATATATATATATATATATATATATATATATATATATATATATATAATTTCCTTGGGTTTTACTTGTGCAAATGGAAATTCAATTAACTTTCTTGAAGTTATATATTTGGATTTTACCGTCACTGGATTATTTATCTTCCACCAGACTATCCATTCACGTGTAATCACCTTTTTCTTCGCCATATTCCCTCTGCTTCACTTTTTTTTTGTTTTCAAGTAAGATCTTTGACTTACTTGCAGTTTCATGAAATACTTTTGTATACAAAATCCGATCCCGCATTTTTCTAATTCCTACCCTCTGGTGAGAAGGAAAGTATTTCTTCGAAACTCCGCAGATTAAGGCCTATCCACTTATCTAGTGTTTCCTTTTCAGATTAACATTGTTTTTAACTCATTTCAAAGTGTTTTTAATATGTTTTATTAACTGTTTGCTCGTATATATATATATATATATATATATATATATATATATATATTTAAATGAGAAATTTGAAAACTTGAAAGTGTCAGAAATAATGATAAACTCATTTTATTTACTTTTGTTGTTGTTGTTGTTGTAAGCCCGATATATTTTACTATAAATAGCTTCATTAGGGTAGGAAGTCCGGTACGTATTTTTTTCTCCCTCCCCCCCCTCTTTATCTTGGTGTTCTGGAGGAGGCAATGCCTAGGAATAGAAGAGAAGAGAGATGTACGTTTTATTCCGTTCGTTTCACGTGTGTTAGACTCTTGAGCGGGAAATTTAAAGTAAAAATATGGTCGCACACTGTAGAAGATACTTATTTTGAATAAAATTTAAATGAGAAATTCGAAAACTTTCAAGTGTCAGAAATAAACTCATTTTATTTACTTTTATTGCTTCCTGATGCAATTCTCTATCTATATAAAAGCCAGGTACGGCCAATGATGGAGTACTGTTTCCATAACTGGGCCGGAGCTGCTAGAAGCAGCTCATCCTACCTTGACAGAGTTCAAAATAGACTTCGTAGCTTGGTGGGGGATGCTTTTTTCTCTTCCCTGCAATCTCTTTCCCACAGAAGAGACGTTGCGAGCCGGTCTGTGCTTTATCGTTATTTTCATGGCAAGATCTCGTCTGAGCTCCAATCTATGGTCCCTCCTCGCCAAGCTTTCACGAAAAACACTCGTCTAGCCAAAACCACTATCAATAATTTCCCATACTCTTTATCTATACCTAAACCTAAATGTAGATTCCACGAACAAAGCTTCTCTCTTAGAACTGCACGCCTGTGGAACTCTCTTCCGATTGCCTGCTTTCCAGCTGACAACAATCTGATTGTCTTCAAGTCCAATGTAAACAAGTTCTAGATAAACGGTCCCCCTAAGTAATCCAATTTACAAAATTCCCACTACTTATGTTTACTACGCTATAATCACATTGGATAATGCATAACCATTCACCCTTATCCTCGAGTGTCCCCCGGGCCTTGATAAGTGGTGATTCCTGTGTAAAAAAAAAGTATTTAGGGGTGTAGAAGGCTATCACAATGCAAGAAATAGAAAGTTGTCAGTGTTGAGAAAGGAAAACAAGAACAAGACTTTATATATATATATATATATATATATATATATATATATATATATATATATATATATATATATTATGAATATGTTTTTATTTGTTTTTGTTAGCGGTACTCTTTGAACGAATTCAATTATTTATACGAAAGTGCATTTTTACCTAAATGCGAGTTGGGAATAATTTTCCCTTTGACCAATTTGGGATTCCCTAAATGGGGAGCGGCATATATATATTATTTTTTAAATATAATTATCCACTGACACGTGTTTCGTCGTCTACGACTCATCAGAGTGGCTGAATCTAGCGAGATTCGAATATATATATATATATATATATATATATATATATATATATATATGTATATATATATATACTATGAATATATATATATATTATGAATCTAATATATAAAAGGCTATATGTCTGTCTGTCACCATATTTTATAACTGTATCTCATCCGAAACAAAAAGTTGAAGAGCGGCGTTAGGGGCCTCAAATGATTGGATTTTGTACGGATCGTTCTTTTATGGGGTCAAGAATGTGTTAAAATTGAAAAGATCGTTAAACATTTTATACATTTATCTTAGTTTATTTTTAATTTTCAATTTTTAACCAATTCATATGCGTGTCACGTTAGTGCTGTGGTAACGTCATCAACTTTGGCTGCTTCGGTTTCGATTCTTGCTAATGGCACTCTGATTCTTTTTTTTTTTTTAACTTTTAAAATCACGACTCTATAATAATATATAAGAAATCTGGACAAATTCAAATATCATATTCAAGCGTATTTTACCCCCCCCCCACTAACATTTATATACATATATTTATAAATTGTAAATGATTATTTTTATATTTATTTCTCATATATATATGTATCTGATAGGATGCCTCATCTAAAACAAAATAATAAGAATTTTTTAAAGAGAGAATATGGAGATTTTTTTTAGAAATTATTTACCGTTATAAATATACGTAGTAAACCTTTTATTAAGTTCCATACAAAGTACAGGGTGGAACGATAAAATTGTCGCCCTAGAAAAGACGACATGATTCCATTTCTGTTTTTTTTTTTTTTGTTTTCTTTTTAATATTTTCTGATGTAAAATAACCATTAATCATTACCTGAGACTTGTAATGTCTTTGCAGACATTTCGGATGATTCTTTTATTTCTTTTTTTTGACATGGTAGTCACCACTTATCAAGGCCCGGAGGGCATTCGGGGACAAGGCTTATTGCGTGTCCAGTAATCAATGGAATAATATCGTAATAATCGTTAGTAATGGAGATTTGATAAAGTGTCTTACTTATGGGGGCGGTTTATCAAGAATTTGTTTATGTTGGACTTGAAGACATCCAAGTTTCAGTCAGGTGGGGAACATGCAAACGGAAAAGAGTTCCACAGGCGTGCAGTTCTAAGACAGTGGTTTCAGATAGACGGGTGTTTTTCGTGAAAGATTGACGAGTGATTGGAGCTCAGACCAACGTCCCTTCTGTAGGAGAGAGGTTGAAGGGAAGAGAAAAGGGCATCACCCACTAAGCCACGAAACCTATTTTGTACTCTGTCAAAGCAGGATAAGCTGTTTTTAACAGCTCCTGCCCAGATGTGGCAGCAGTACTCCATCCTTGGACGTACTATAGATATACACAGCGTCCTTTTGCAATCGTCTTCATTCTAGCGTTACCATCAACGTTGTACTTGTCGAATCAATTCAGATATTCCAATGTTATCATTGAGTTTCTGATATATCTTACGTCTTGATAATGGTGATATATTTCCTAATTTAATGCTTTGTGTCTTTAAAAGGACTAAACTCAACACATATGATAAAAGAGAGTGGACTACTTATTCAACAGGGTCTTCGTTCCAAACTAAAGACCTTTTCGGAGAATACAGCGTGCGATCGATATCACTAATTAATTTTATTTTCTCGGCCCATTTCATTATGCGTCTGACGCTCTTGTATGCTTCCAACAGACTCCCGCGTTTCTCTCTCTCTCTCTCTCTCTCTCTCTCTCTCTCTCTCTCTCTCTCTCTCTCTCTCTCTCTCTCTCTGTGTGTCTCTTACACACACACACTCTCTCTCTCTCACACACACACTCTCTCTGTATCTCTCTCTGAACCTCTCTCTCACTCACACACACTCTCTCTCTCTCTCTCTCTCTCTCTCTGTTTCTCCGTCTCTGTCTGTCTGTCTGTCTGTATGTATGTATGTATGTATGTCTCTCTCCCTCTCTCTCTCTCTCTCTTTCTCTCTCTCTCTCTCTCTCTCTCTCTCTCTCTCTCTCTTAGAACTATATAACCTGATTTCATATCTAGGGGATTATATCTTCCCACAGTTTATCTAATAGTCACCTCGGGGAGAGGGAATTGATGCGTTTCCATTCGCCTGCCACATTTCCTTTTATTTGTTTTATGGAAATCGCTCGTGACAAGGCATGAAACTATTTGACGTAAGGAACTATCAAGAACGAAATGATAATGCAAACACAGGAGATGCCTATAACCTTAATCTTGAAAAGACCAAGGCTGTAAATAGAAGGAAAACAGTGAGCAGAAAAAGAGTTCCATAGTTCTTAGAAAGAAGCTACTGGAACAGGAAGCTGTATTACAATGAGGTATTAAAACAACGAATTGATGAAGACCTTTAGACCAACGGAGTCAAACGAGCTGGAACAAAGGAAGCAGAGAATAGATCAGACAATTCTAAGAAACAGATGTCATTATAGTATTTGTGAAAAGAACTGAGACTAGCAACATCACGTCCATGAGAGAGAGAGGTCGCAGTGAAAAAGAAAGGGTGGTGCCAATCAAATTACAGATACGATTCTGCAATTTATCAAGAACCTTCAAATGAGACACCGATTCACCAGCCCAAATATGGTAACAGTACTGCATACATAGTCTGATAGTAAATTTTTAGGAATGGAGAAGAACCTCAGGTGTGAGAAAATATTTAGATAAAACGGACTGATTTTACGGAAAACAGAAAGAGCAAAGAATTAAGTGTATAAACTCCAAGAAAGATTTGATGATAAAAAAAAGACCAAGAAGTTTTAGAATCGATTTCTCATCGAGAGTAGAGCCATCCATAAGAATCTCAGGATAAAAGGGACACGCCTGCGATTAAAAGACAGTAGCTGAGTCTCTGCTAGACAATAATATTGTTGGTTCTGCGTTCGCAATTTGTCATTAAAAATAAAACCGAAATACGATTAAATGTTAATTTATTTACACCAATAACATTGTGAGGTCTGCGTTCGCGCATGGCATTAAAAAAAAAGACTTCATATTTGATTTATTCATATCAATGATATTGTGAAGTCTGCGTTCGCTCATGGCATATATAAAAAATACGCTTAAACTTATCATCTATACTAGCATGGTGACTCGACGTTGCCCGAATTGAATGATGATCCAGGAATATTACACATTTTCATATTTTTATTGTCATCGAAATCAATGAAATTGCCTATTTTATAATCAAATCAATTGATTGTCTGCTCTAATTGGGGACCCATCGCGGCGCACTTGGAAGAAGCTTCACATACCTCCCAGCATTAACTTAGTTCACAATATATTGTAGTCTACATTGCACTGTAGAGAACCTACTGTTGATTTTATAAAGTTGTTTTTAAATACAATGGTTTGAATTAAAGTTTTAAATGCAAAAGTCCAGTATCATGGTTCAACTGTGCTCTAAACAGAAACATTTATTTCGAGCGCGTCCCTCTCATATCAAATAACCTAGCGTTGATTTTATATATCTGGCCTTCTTGTGTGGCGATAATGGCTTCAATTTAAGTTTAAAATGAAAAGTCAAGTATCATTGTGAAGTTGTGCTTTTAACAGAAACATTCATTTCGAACGCGCCCCTCACATATCAAAGAGCATACTGTTGATTGTATACGTCGAGCCTTTCGGCTTGTGCGGTAATAAAACTTTTCAAATGCACTTGTGATGTTAGGTTGTGTAAAGTGTTAACTTTGGTCAAAATCCCCGGTTCCTTCTTTTATCGGATTATTTCGATTATCGATATTCCATACTTATCGAAGACATTCCAATAAAAAATAAAACTATCTAAAAACACTGCCAGGCACATAAAGTACCTTGGTGTGAAATTTTGTAAAAATCGACCCAGCCGTTTTCTAGTCCATAGAGAACAAACTCACGCGCGCGCACGCGCGCGCGCGCACACACAGACAGACAGAGAAACACAGTTCTTTTTATATAATAGTAGGGATTTCATGTTTCTTAGTCTGTCAGTCTGCCTATCTGTCCATTCCACTTTTCCTCGGAAACTACTGAGCCGATTTGTCTGATAAGGTGCAGCGAACTAAGTATTATGATATCCGTTCGGTGCACAGCTTGGGATTAATAGTGATTAGTATTTAATGAAAAAAAATTAAAACTTTTACCATATTCAACAATTAATTTGGCGTTAAGTACTCATTCTAATGAACGGGCTATAACTTTTGTTTTATAAGATTTATAAGATTGGTTTCTTTCTAAAGTTTTGCTATAGAAAATATGTCTTTGATCTTCGTGCAGGTCTTTACTTTTTTCATTGGAGTCAGGCAATGAAATATTTATATTGCCGAGAAAATTGCCATATTTATATTGCCGATAAAATTGCAATTTATCTAAACTGTATACGCGCCAATTAATTAATTTAAGTTTTTTTTTATGAAACACGTTTCAAATGATTTAAAGTGGACGCGTTAAAAGCGTTTATTTTTTCATTGACGAAAAAAAATCATATCGCAAACTCACATTCTGTTTTTTTAAACCTCTTTCAACAGCACTCAACTGAATATCGAACAATGTCTGCTCGAGAAACATTTCGATTTTCAATTATGGCATTTTTTTTTTTAATTATATTTCATTGAATTTTTTTTTTATTTCGTTTTTTTTTCACTTGATTTGTTTTATTTTTGTTCATGTTTGCCTTTTTTCACGTTTGTCGTTGGTGTCGTCTGCTTATTTCCGAGGCCAGCCGATCCGCCTCAGGCATTTTACATTACAAATGTAATATTCTTAATTTGTCTATCTTTTTTTTTTTTTTAATTCGTTTATTTAATGTCACTGTTTTATCCTCTTTCAGTTGCCAGGTTGACCCATCTTCTATCTTTTTATCACTTATCCACACACACACACACACACATACACACACACACACACACACACACAAACACACATACATACACACACATACACACACACACACACACATATATATATATATATATATATATATATATGTGTGTGTGTGTGTGTGTGTGTGTGTGTGTGTGTGTGTGTGTGTGTGTGTGTGTCCTAGCAAGCCAGCTTCGGTTTTCCTGCTTAGGGATGAATTTTGCTTCAGATTTTTTTTCTTGGTTGTCTCCCCTGTGGCCTTGCCAGGCCACTAATACTCCTATGAATTTGTTTGTTTTTTTTTGGGGGGGGTTTAGGGGGGGGGGGGGTCTGTATTGATATTCAAATCAATAACCCATTTTTTTTTATCTATTTAAAAAGAAAATACAACTTTCTTATATATGGGTCGTGGAATTGCATTCACCTGCAGAAATCTAGCTAATTTACATATTCTTCTAATCAATCTATTTTAATTAATTTCATATTATTTTTTCGGTTATATATATATATATATATATATATATATATATATATATATATATATATATATATATATAAGTGAACGTTTCTCTGTGTGTGTGTGTGTGTGTGTGTGTGTGTGTGTGTGTGTACATTTCCCTGCGCAATAACTCTGTCAATTTTCAGTCTTCAGACTCGAAATTTGATATACAGAGTACTGAGATTAGGGAAAATCTATGTGATCCGTTTTCGGCCAGATATTTTGCTGTTAAAGGGTCAAAGTTCAACGATTTGACCTTTGAGAACTCTACCAAACTCCTCCGACAATTTTGGGTCTAAACACTTGAAATTTTAGATAAAGGTTCCTTGGACATGGATCTAACTTAATAACTTGATTTGAGCCCAAAGCAATAAATTTTAAGGGATCAAAGATAAAAAAAATTGACCTTTTTTTTGTTTTGTTTTTTTGCTCAGCAAATACCTCCAAACACCCGGGCAACGCCGGGCACCCATGCTAGTATATATATATATATATATATATATATATATATATATATATATATATATATATATATATATATATATATTAGTGCCAGGACGATTAATCGGAATTGGAATTAAGCGTTCAACAATAAATAAATGAAAATTTGTAAAAATAAAAAAAAAATAAAGAATCGGTTTTAGAATCGGAAATAGGGCTTTTTTTTTTTTTCGATTCCGACACTCTGAAGAGATCCGATTTTTCTGAATTCGATTCTGATCCCGAATAATCGTCCCAACACTAATATATATATATAGTATAAATTACTTTATTTATACGGACGTTATTGGCTACATATGTGCATATATATTTCAGCTACAATTTTTTTTTAACCTAACTCACTCTAGCCACAATCTCAACAGAACCAAAGGTTTAATAATAATAGTTTTTATACAAAGTGATATATATATATATATATATATATATATATATATATATATATATATGTGTGTGTGTGTGTGTGTGTGTGTGTGTGTGTGTGTGGTCACGAATAGGCTCCTATATGGTTGACTATTATAGAAAACTGATCACATGTAGAAGATTTATCGAGACACAGGAATGGGTATGTTTGATCTGTCATAATGATGATTCATTAAAATTCTGGGGTCTGCGTACGCGCTTGGTTCACAAAGTATGGAAATAAAAAATTTAGAAATTAAAAACAACATTTACAAGGGTTTGTGATATAGATGTACATAATAATACTTTGATAAGTATGTTTTAACTTAAATAGGGATGGTATAATAAAATTTTGAGGTCTGCGTTCGCGCCTGCCCTCCATAAAATGGAAATAGGCACAAACTTTAATAAAGACATTTCATATCTATCTGCGTAAGTATACTTTGATAATTATGTTTCAGTTTGAAGAAATATGGTATAATAAAATTATGGGGTGTTTGTTCGCGCCTAACCTCAATAGAATGGAAATATGTCACAAAGTGTAACAAGGTTTTTAATATAGATCCACAGAATATTGTGATAAGTGTTTCAGTGAGAACAGGTATGGTATAATAAATTATGGGGTTTATCTATTTTATTTTTACTTTCATCATATTTTGCTTTGGTTTTGATACCCTCAAATTCGAAGATATCTCTTTACAGCCCTTCCTTTTCATAACCTATCATACTTTAATAAATCAGAGTCCATTTTCTGTAGACTGTTTTTGAACCCAGTCAACGACGGGTACTTTTGCTAGTATATATATAAAGCAAAACAGGGTTTGTATTACTGTACACAGATTCGAAAAAGTTGTCAAAAAACAAATATATAACAAATAAATGTTATCAAAGGCAAAATAAATTACTTTTCTGCCAAACTAGATATCATTTTCGTGTTTTTATTCAATTTAACATGTTTATTCAGCTCAAAAAGCATACAGTGTTTACCGATGTATTGGAAAATTCAAAATGGCGGCCGACTCTCTCTTTAACACGGTAAGTTTGGGAAAAGGTGTAATAAATAATAAACTAGACAAAATACTATTAAAAAACCACCGAATATATGTCAAGTTATGTCACGGTAACATATAATGTAGCAAATTTCTAACAGTATTTTGCCTAGTTTATTATTTATTACACCTTTTTCCGAACTTACCGTGTTAAAGAGAGAGTCGGCCGCCATTTTAAATTTTCCAATACATCGGTAAACACTGTATGCTTTTCGAGCTGAATAAACATGTTAAATTGAATAAAAACACGAAAATTATATCCAGTTTGGTAGAAAAGTAATTTATCTTGCCTTTGATGACATTTATTTGTTATATATTTGTTTTTTTGACAACTTTTTCGAATCTCTGTGTACAGTAATACAAACCCGTAAAACAATATATATTATATATATAAAATAAAACAAGGGCAAGATAATGTAGAATTTAATTTTCCTTGTTCATCCCTTCTCAACCCCCAGATAGTTTTTAAGAGATCCCAAAGGATTTCTTACTAAACTTTCCTTGGATTCACTATTCGCCACACCCTTTGTGAACTTTTGCATCTCACTGGATATTTATCAACCACACTTATTGGATTTGGCTTTCTATGTTTCCTGTAAATTTTTATTTTTCTTGCAACTTTTCTTTCTCGACTGTTTTCAAAAATTTAGCTAACCAACAAAAATAGGTATTTATTACATTTTGCGAGGAGACTATCTTTGAAACTCCATGGAATAAGGAACCTTTCACCTTTACTCGTATTCTTTGTTTTGCATAAAATATTGTGAATTAAATTCTACAACATATCGACTTTTTCTACTCATATTAGGCTCTATGACTAATATTGAGCCTTTCAAATCTGGATTAGATTCTTGTGATGTAAAAATATATTTCTAAATTTATATTTCTACACTTTCGAATTTGAAGTGTTTTGATTAATCTTTTATTACTTGCGTATTTTGCTTTTATTATATATATATATATACATACACGCACGCACACACACACACATATATACACACACACACACACACACACACATATATATATATATATATATATATATATATATATATATATATATATATATATATATATATATATCTTCCCTCTTGAGAAAGCCCGCATTAGACGGGCGAAACGTCGAGCCTCCAAGGTCACTACGCCTCCATTTTAAATTTCATATTGTCGGATTTTATCCAATTCATAATCATATATATATGTGTGTGTGTGTGTGTGTGTGTGTGTGTGTGTGTGTGTGTGTGTGTGTGTGTGTGTGTGTGTGTGTGTAAAAGTAACCTGTGTGTATAATTGTGTGTGTGAGTGAGTGAGTTCCCTATGAACTCCGAACCGACTGGCCTTTTTTTTTGGTGGGTGGGGGATTTCACACAAATACACTAAATGTTTCTAGGAGTGTTCTTAGATAGGTTTCGTATCGGTATGCCTCGAATACCGAAAAAGGATAATCGAAAAATCCTACTAAAGAAGGATGTCCAACTTTAACGTTAACACCTTATGCTTCCTAACACTATAGTCGCATCTGAAAAGGTTCATCACCGCACAAACAAACCGCTGACCCCTTTGTAAAAAAAAAAAAAAGAAGAAAATGTAGAAAGACCCATCGCATAAACTCAACTGTAGGTTCTTGGATAAGACAGGGGCGCGTTCGAAATAAATGTTTGTGTTCAAAGCACACTTGAAACATGATACTCAACTTTTGTTTTGTTTTTTACTTTATTTCACGCCATTATGTACCTATTTTCTATGCCTCCCCACGGGACAGAGTTAGACACCAGGGTCGTTTTTTAACGTGGAGAAAAGGTACAAAAATAAAATGAATTGTCTCAGTCATGAAGGACTGATCCTCCACCGAAAGAGAACAAGAAATGGAAGTGCATCATCTGAAGAACAGATGGTATTTATTTGCTCCCCCACCGAGCAAATTAGGCACAAGGCCAATTTTTAATGTGAGGAGTGAAGGGAGGGGGAAGGGAAAAAGGGGACCAGCTCCCGAGAGGTGGGAAATGGGAGCTGGTTAAAGGTCAGGCATGTGGGGTTGCCCCCACATCTGGTCTTTGCTAGTCATAGCTAGTCATAGCTAGTCATAGCTTGCAGTATCTGCCGGAACTTGGCAAAAAGGCCATTATATAAACATAATTTTATGAAGTGAACAATTGGATCTTTGATAAGACAGGGGCGCGTCGAAACGCTCTTTAATCTTGTATTTCTTTGATGTATGTTTGTTGAGATTTTCTCTTTTTTTTTGTTAATGTGACCGTCTAATTTAACGTAACACGCCATAATATGTGCATTAATTGGCAAAATAAAAGTCTTAATTATAAAAAGGAAAATAATAATAAATAATAATAAACACAATAATAATATTCATTATTATACCTTTATAGAATATTAAAATAAAATAATAGTAATGATAAGAAGAAGAATGATAAATATTATTATTATTATTATTATTATTATTATTATTATTATTATTATTATTGTTGTTGTTGTTATTATTATTATAATTATTATTATTATTGTTATTATTATTGTTATTATTATTATTATTATTATTATAAAAATAACTATGGTAATAGTAAAAAGTAATAATGATAATAATGATGATAATAATAACAATTACAATCATAATAGTACTAATAATGATAATAATAATGTTTATAATAATCCTAATGATAATAATAATAATAATAATAATAATAATAATAATAATAACAATTATATTATAATTAAACAATAATACGTTTATATACTGATAAAAGAATAAAGATAATAATAAAATAATTAATGGCAATAATAATAATTATTATTATAATAATAAAAAAAAATAAGACTTGTATATAATGATAAAAAATAATAATGCTGATAACGCTAATAAGTACTGTTTTATTATAATGTTTTTATATGGTGAGAATAAGAAAAAGAGTATTTCTATATTATAATGAAAAGAAAATAGATAATAATTATAATAATTAGATTAATAACATTTATAATAATAATTATAATAATGGGAATAATAACTAATAATGATTATTTTATTATCATACTTTTATGTGATAATAAAATCGCAATAATAATAAGAATACTTCTTTGTTATAAGGAAAATAAAATGGATAATAATTATAATAATGAGAACAATAATATAATAATAATTATTATTATTATAATTTTTATTATTATCATCATTATTATTATTATTATTATTTTCTATATTATAATTATTATTATTATTATTATTTTTATTATCATCATTATCATTATTTTTATTATTATTATTATTATTATTATTATCATTATTATTATTATTATTATTATTATTTAATAAAAAGAGAAATTAAAATAATAATAACGATAATCTTTATAAATAGGCAAAAATATTTTGTCACAGTTTATGAATTTTCTAAAGTAAAGTGGAATAAATAATTTATCAGTATAATATAATACACACACACACATATATATATTTAAAATATAACACACACACATATATATATATATTGTTTTAAAAATATAACAATGCATATATATATATATATATATATATATGAGCAAACAGTTAATGAAATATGTTAAAAACACTTTCAAATGAGTTAAAAATATATTTAATCTGAAAAGGAAGCACTTTTACATCTGGCTGAGATAATTTTATAAATATTAATTCTTTAATATTTATAATATACTTTAATTTTACCATCTTGGATCATTTTGGTAAATTTAATTGTAATTTTTATTTTTATATATATATATATATATATATATATATATATATATATATATATATATATATATATATATATATATGTATGCATACTATTTTAAAAATATAACAATGCATATATATATATATGTATATGCATGTATTTTGTATTAAAATATGACAATACATATATATATATACATATATATGTGTATATGTATAAGTATGTATATTGTTTTAAAAGTTGAACAATATATATACATGTTTATTGTTTTTAAAATACAATTATCCACTGACACGTACTCCCTCATCTACGACTCATCAGAGTTGCTGAATCTACCGAATTTCGAAATCGGGACCCCATGGATAGAAACCTAAACTTCTACCACTGGGCTATCTCACGCGACTGGTTAATGTATCGCGATTTACGTAGATGTTATTTTTTATCTTGATAGCTTCGCTATGTTAAAGAAAATATTTGTTTTTAACTTATATATATATATATATATATATATATATATATATATATATATATATATATATATATATATTAAGTAATGTGATTTATAATTTAAAAGTTTTAAAATTTTTAAAATTTAAAAATCAAAATTTAATTAAATTAAAAATCAGTTTCATAAGAAGGAACAACAACAAAGTCAATTATCTGTACGATCGTTTCGGAAATCCGTGCTTTTTATTTGTGGTATACATGAAGTCACGTAGAATAATTATACATAGTTTTTTTGGTAAGCACGGTCTCCTCATCAGCAAATTTAGGAGGATTTCTATTGAATTGAAAAGACACCAAAAATAAACCTAGCATTAAAAGTAAGGCAGATGAATCTGAAAAATTGAAGTAAAAGGTTTGGATATAAAATTTATAAGAAAATTAATAAGGAAATTGGTATAGGTTAGAGATAGAAATGAGTAGAAAAAATATATATATTTTTGAATTTACATAATAAATTTGATTTAAATATATATATATATATATATAATTACCTTTTGGTTTTCATTTTTTTGAAATCAGGAACTGTATTTAAAGTAGTCATTTAGATGTTTGCTATAGCTTTTTATTTTATTGAATGATGAATTTTAAAAGGGCGACGCTCGTGCAGTAAATTGTTTCCGTTAGCGTATTTTGATTTAGAGACGCCACAGTTAATATCTATAGAGAGAGTTTTTTTTTTTTTTTTTTTTTTTTTTTTTTTTTGCAAGTTTTTAAGGGGAGATAATTGTCATGGCTTTATTTATTATTTGATTTACGAGTCTAAGGGCGGTAATTGGTTTAACTTAATTTATTAAAAAAAAAAAAAAAAAAAAAAAAAAAAAAAAATCTATTTTTACTAATGAGTAATTTTTAATGATTTAAGGTGGTTTATATTTATTAAATTTAAACCAACGTTTATGATTACACGATAGAAGCTCGTGTCTTGAATTTACTAGTTTGGTTGTGCTTTTTATATCTTCATATTTTAAAATGTTTACGGTTTCTTTTGTACATAATGTACAAAATTTATCTCCTGGTTTATATGATTTGCAAGTCTCAATTATTTGCCATTTTAAGTTGAAAGAAATATTGCTATTTTTTAGTTGCCAAATATAGTTGGATAGAGTAGTTTGGTTTGATAGAGAGTTATTTTTAAAAGAATGTTTGTGCGTTGAAATTCTATGTTTTATTGGGCCAGATGTGGAACCAATATATATTACCTCTTGATTATTATGATTATTTTCCGTTAGGTCTATTGTTGGATTATAATGTGGTTGGTTGGTTAATAATTGATCGGTAGATTGATTTAAGTTGGTGTTATTATTTAATTCGGTAGTTGAGTTATGGCTGTTGATAGGTTCTTGTATATTTGGAGTTTTTGATACTGTGCAGCTATAGATAACATTTTTAATTTTACATGAGCCTTGTAGGGGACATTTATTTTTTCTTCTACAGTTACAGTCCGATGTATTTTGTATAGTTGCATTTTGTAGTTTATTAATTTTATTATTATTAGAGCTAATTATTTTCTGATGAAGGTTAGGCATAGTAGAGTAAGAGACTTTAATTGTGTTCTTATTGAAAATCTTATTATATCTATGGGGGGCTTTAAAGTTCTTATCTAATATTTTAAAAAATTCTCTAGCTATGTTTGTTTCTAGGTTTTTGGAATACGGGGGGTTGAACCATAGGATCTCCTTGTGTCTATTCTTACGTTTGCGGGTTTTAGTTTGTTGTTTATTTATATTATTATCTAATATTTGTAGTTTGGTTTTATCTTTTTTTGTCTCCTGGTTATTTTTCTTAACTCGTATACGGGAAGACATTGCCATATTATATGTTATTACGCTCTTAATAGGTTTATTTTTAATGCAGTTTATGTTTCTATCATTTTCATTTATGAATTTAATTTGTGAATTATATCCAGAGTTTTTAAGGGCTTCATTATAGTATTTTTCATTTTTGGTAAATATTGATTTAGTAGAAGACAGTCTAGAAATTCTTAGAGCGATATTGGGAACTATTGATTTTAATATTGATTTAGGGTGGTTTGATTGATTGTGGACATATAGAAGTGATTGGTTAGGTTTATGGTATGGTTCAAAGGTAGAATTTTCAAGATTTAAGGTTATGTCTAAGAAATTAACAATTTTTTTATTAGGGTCGATTTTTATACTAAGTCCATAATTTTTAAATAATTTATGTAGAGCTTTAATTGCATTTTCATAATTTTTATTAGTAGAATTCGTTATGAAAAGTGCATCATCTATATATAGTAATTTATAAAATATATACGGCGATTGAGCTACACTGAATATTCGGCGTTTTATCCACTCTAGGATTCGTCAGGCTTATGCACGAATTCTGTGGTTGTTTCTCGTTTTTATATGGTCCTCTTCTGTTGAGGATTTTAGTTAGCCAATCAGCTTTCTAGTATCCACCGCGCCCCTTCCTATCAGCCAATGGGCATGCATGTTATCGAACAAAGGATCTGTTTTAGAACTAGGTTAGTGGTTTAAGGCTAACATTTTCCTTTTTTTATATATATATACAAATATACATATGTGTACATACATATATGCACATATATATACATATATATATACATACATATATGTGTGATCGTTTATGCATATTCATGTTTATTTAATTTATTTATTTGTTTATTTTCTATTGTTTTTGTTAGTTTTTAAGCTATTTTGTATCGCTACCCTACAGTAAGTTTTATTTTGTGAACACAGTTATTTGCTATTTCTCTTCTACAGTTTAATAGATTTTGGGGTTCTTTAAAGTACAGGATAGCAAATTTTTCATGGAGGCATAATTTACATGGGTCGTCTAAATGCCTACACGTGGTAGCTTGTCTTATTATTTTCCATTCGACTACCGGCGAATGTTCGCTTTCTTTGAGTTCCCAGTATTTATTCGCTAGTGTTGTTTTTATACGGTGTTTTTTTATTGTTGAATGTACTTTTGTGGTCATAGTATCGGGTTTTGAAATCTAAGGAAGTCATACCTACGTAATATTTCTTGTTATTCGGGTTTTCTTTCGCAAATATTGTTGCCTAATAAACTACGCTTTTTGTTAGACATTTATTTTGAACTGGGCAAGATGTGCGGTGTCTACAGTTGCATTTATCTTGTTCGTTATTAGTATTTTTTATTTATGGTATGGCTGTTCTTGTCCGGGATTGGTTTGTTGTTGTTGTTTTATTATTATTATTATTATTATTATTATTATTATTATTATTATTATTATTATTATTATTATTATTATTTCTGCTAGTGTTGGTTTTATTTTTGTCATGGAGTGGATGAAACGCCGAATATTCAGTGTAGCTTAATCGCCATATATACTTTATAAATTACTAACTAGCTCTACCTACGTATTGAGCACTTTTGAAGTAAATACTTTAAGTTTACGCATAAATCTATACTTTCGTATATTAATTTTATGTGAGTAAATGAAGTAGTTATATATATATATATATATATATATATATATATATATATATATATATGTTATGTTATTTATTTGTTTTTGTTTTTGCGATACTTTTTGAATGAATTCAATTATTTATACGAAAGGGCATTTTTACCTAAATGCGAGTTTGGAATAATTTTTCGAATCACCCTAGATTCAGATACTCTGATGAGTCGAAAACGACTAAACACGTGTTAGTGGTAATTATATTTTAAAAAAATAATAATAATATATACACTGCTCCCTATTTGAGGGTACCAAATTGGTCAAAGGGAAAATTATTCCCAAACCGCATTTAGGTAAAAATGCACTTTCGTATAAATAATTGAATTCATTAAAAAAATATCGCAAAAACAAAAACAAATGAATAACACACACGCGCGCGCACACATATATATATATATATATATATATATATATATATATAATAAGTTAAAAACAAATATTTTCTTTAACATAGCGAACCTATCAAGATAAAAAATGTTAAGTAGAGCAATTCATATATTAAATTCAAATCCATCTCCTATATTTACGTCTTATACACATATAGTTTTATAATGCCGGCTTTTTCCCTCTTCTGGTGAGAAACATGCAGCTTCGAAATGTCATGTTCTAAATAGGTTCTATTCTATTTTTCTTTTCTATTTTCGTTCTTGTTGACCTGGTGATTTAATAAAGTTCCATGTAGTTGTTAGGATATGTAGAGAG
>NC_136520.1:67006874-67061874 GCF_053919585.1 Euprymna scolopes
CAAATGTCTAAAACGAGTTTTATTGGTTGTCTGAAACAACATCTCCTGATTATACACTTCAATATCTCATTTTTAACTTTAAAATGTTGTTTCCTTTAAGTCGAAGAACTTGGGTAATTTAATGCTGTATCCAGTACAATGTACGTCACAAGTAGTTCAAATGTTCAAATGTCTAAAACGAGTTGTATTTATTGAACACTTCAATTTCTTGTTTTTACGCTTAAAATATTGTTTCTTTTTATTTGTATTCAAGTGGAGTAATTCAATACCATATCCAGCACAATATACCTCATACGTAGTTTAGATGCCTAAAACCATCTTCACTGATTCTATATATTGAGTTAAAGTTTTAAGCTTAAAATATTCTTCACTTTATTGCGTAGAAGTGGAGTACAGTATACTCCACAAGTGGCTTACATGTCTAAAACGATTTCTATTGTTTGTCTAAAACGACTTTTATTGATTGTACACTTCAATGTCTTGTTTTTAAACTTAAAACATTGTTTCTTTTATTTCGTATAGGAGTCATTTAATGCCATATCTAGTATAATATATCCCACAAGTAGTTCGAACGTTTAAAACGAATTCTAACACGACCTCCATTAATTGTACACTTTAATATCTTGTTTTTAAACCTAAAATAGTGTTTCTTTTTACTTATGCAAGTGGGGTATTTTAATATCATATCCAATACAATATATACCCCGCAAATGGTTTTTATGTCTAAAACGTCTTACATTGTTTTTGTTTAGTATTAGGCTGGTGCAAAAAAAAACTGTCGTTTTTTTTTTACGTTCAACTATATATATCTAAACGACATTATTTTTGCACCAACCTAATACTTAAATATCTTATTGTGATTTATTTTGTCCGTATCAAAGGGGGGTAATTTAAGGCCAAATCCAGTAAAACATACTCTATTTTTAATGACTAAAAAGACATCGTTTGGTTCTACATATTTAACTTAAGTCGATCTTTTCCGAAAACGAGTATGAGTGTTGGTACAGGTGTGTTGTGCTGGATGGATACTACAGTTTTTACTCTGAACTAGAAGTTGAAGACGAGGATTTAAAGATAGCTGATAACTAGGCCTATGACAACAGAATACTATTTTCATTCGTTTGACTCTCAGGTATATATCCGACACAGTACGACACAGTCAATCAACCGAGAACCACATAAGTCTACAAAAAAAAAACATATAAGATATTAACGGATATATATTCAAGAGTCACATCAATGAAAAGAATATGCTGTTGTCACAGCCCCAGAGATAACAAAAAACGAATAATTGTTGTTTTTTTTTCATAACCCAAATTTTGAGCTTTGTTAATTTCGTCATCAAATAAAAACGTTTTGTATTTCAACTTCCAAAATGAACATCTTATCGAAGATATGAACCTTCTGATCTCGATGTTTCCAAATACCACGGTGAAATACGTCCGTGCGATGTTTAAATGGAAACTAACAGTTTTGTACGACTCTAACTCTTCAGGACTAGCAATGAAAAGGCTAATCTAATAACACACCTATTTATTCTTAACATGATCTTTCTGTTTGGTGATTGATTTTGCTTCGGGTGTAAATATTTACTTCAGGTGTAAATATTAGACAACTATTTGACTGATACTAAACTTCCTCTTCTTTTTTTAACTATTTTTTTTCACCCCAAACAAAACATATTGCAACTTGGAACGTAATGGGTTACTATTTGGGATCGTGTCTTACAGGTAACTTAGGCGAGTTGAGCCGCGAGATGACTGTTCTTACTACATTTAAACTTCTGCAGAATGATAGCCAGGGAAGCAGGAAACATGTAGGGAATTCTAAAGACTAGCAGTCCAAGAGAATACATTATTAGAGTAGAAGGCTTTCCAGCATAGACCTCGACAGTGAAGAAGTGGGAGTTTGCTTGTTGTCGGATTAGTCGCGAGTATTACGTTGAGGGGGACACAAGCATCATGAATTCATCAGAATTCTCTTTGGTTAATTAATCTTATCTGTGATCACCAGCGAGTGGTTCATGGGTGGTCCGTATAATACTGATAATCAGTACAAAATTGTGTAATCTCTAAATGTACACAGCATAATACATCAAAGTTAAGCAACGTTGAATCTGGTTAGTACTAGATAGGTGACAATTTAAGAATATCAGGCGCTGTATGTAGGAGGACATTGACACTTCTCTGCAAGAATTGTAAAGCCTTAACTTCGTAATCCTCCCTGACTGGAATATATATATATATATATATATATATATATATATATATATTAACAAGTGCATTGCAACCGGGGGAGATTACTTCGAAGGGGAATAGAGTCTTATTGTGTACAAGCAATAACAGTGCCAAGACGAAAAATCTGGAAACTTATTGAAGATACTTTATACATCTGAATGGGGGCTGCTTATCGGTTTAATATCCCAATAACACTTCCGGTTGAAACCATGTAAAGAATTTCGGGTGCAACTACATTATAATTGCGAAATTCGGAAAACGAAAAAAATCGATTTATAAAAAGAATGGTATCTAATGAATTTTTGTGTCAATTTCAACTAAAAGTGTTATGTTATTAGTCTACCGAAAAACATCAGAAAGTAAAATAGTCCATTGTTATGATGAGTATTATAATGGTTTGTAAAAGTAGAATGCCAAAAGAAGTGTTATCAAAGCGAAATAAATATTTACATCAAATAGTTTTCAGGAATGTAACTTGATGGATGAAAAGTCATTCTGATTGTTATGTTTTCATTAAGAATGTATCGGGCAGTTTTAGGAATTTAGGACAAATAAAATAAACAAAATACATTTTGGAAAAACAACAAGTGACATGTTTTGATGCTATGTAGAGAGTGACATCAGAAAAGGAAGTGAGTTTTAGATTACACGTAGAAAGTTAGATTGGACGGTCTGTAACTGAGAGTTGTGTAGTAGAGAAAGACGATGGCAGTTATGGGAGCACTGGGCTGTGTAAATGAACATATGTAGTTGCGGAGAAGAAAGCGGCGTGCCACCTCGGAACCAACAACTCGCAGCCACAATACATGTAAATATGAAACAACTTTGTTGTTTGAGTTTTTCGCGGGAGACATGACTATATTTCAGGAACACGTCGAAATAGACGAAAATGGTTATGATTCAAGGTATGTTGTTCCTTTGTCCAGTACATATGTAAAAGATGTTTATCCGTCCTTATGTCTATAAACTGATTAGTATGTCGACACGTACAGATACCCATTATACACACATCAAAATAAACTTTTATAAACCAGATAACATATTGGAAGACGTTATACATATAAAATAGATAGCACGTTAACAATATAAAGAGACTCATAATAGACAACTCACACACACACACATACACACACACATACATACACACATACATACGTACATACATATATATATATATATATATATATGATTTTTCAGAATGTGAGAGATTGTATATAATAAATTCCACAGCCAAACAACGTCGCAGCCCACAAGAGCCAAGACAGTCAAAGAACCGGAAGTCCAAGGCTCTTGTGGACTGCGACGTTGTTTGGCTGTGGAATTTATTATATATATATATATATATATATATATATATATATATATATATATATATATATATATATATATATATATGTTTGGTTGTTGGTTGTTTTGTCTTACGGCATATCAACCCTTTTCAGGTTATTTAATGCCGAATCTAGTGATTTTGAAGAACGATTTTTTAATATAGTATATTTGTTTTTAGGTCGTATTCTATTTAACCCATAGTTGGGACCCTAACAGGTACTACCACTCCGGGTCAGAGTGGACCTGGGAGCAATGGCAATTAAAGGGTGGCTCCATACTCCCTAAGGCCTGCAAGCTGGGGCCTCACCATCGGATATAGTTTAAGGTCATATCCAGGACCCATGTATATATATGTATATATATATATATATATATATATGTATATATATGTGTGTATATATATATATATATGTGTGTGTATATGTATATACTCTTCATATAGACCAGTATACAACAAAAGCAATATATAACTAATAGACTTGTCAGAAGTACGTAAATATTACCACATTATCAAAAAAAAAACACGAGTTTTAGATTTTTTTATCGTAAAAAAAACTTTCGTCATTTTGTTTTGAGAAGACGTGATATGATAACAAGGGAAGTAACTCAGTTATGTTTTAAAAAAAAGGCCAATAACACATTTATGATTGTTAACGTACAATTTTTTTTATGGCAATAGTTACACGCTATTTACCTCCTCTAGGAACTCTCCGGTGTTTTGTTTTATTTTGTTTTTTGTTTTTTTAGCCAAACATTTTATTTTCGTTAACTTTCGTCCGAAAATGTTTTCTTTAATATTTTTTCTACGTTATTGTTTATCGTAATTTTTGGATATGTTACTATTTGAGACCTGGCAATTACGTAGGTACCATTTGTTCAACTTGAAATTCAATTTTTTTTTCGTTTGTATAATAGACAAAGACCATCATTTCTATTAAGTACACAAAGGGTATTTAAAAAAAATCAATATAATTAACACACGAGAACTTTTATTCCTTTTTCAAAAAAAAAGAATCATACTCATTACTGCAATATGACAATTAAGTAGAGATCATTGGTTTGCCTTGAAATTCAATATTAAAAATTTCGAATTATAGTCCAGTTGTACCGAATCTCGAAATAAACACAAATATACACGAGTACAGAAATGTGATATAATCCAGCTATATTTTAACCCACCCCTATCCCTAACCCTAACCCTAACCCTAACCCTAACCCAACTTACAATGTGTTGTTTAATGCAGGATGCAGCAGAAATATCGTCCACATTTTTACATGCGACCTCGTGCAGTTCCTGAGCAATCAGAATTTTACACCCTGATATACAACTGCATATCATTGTGTAGAATTCTTCTGACTGTTCGATCAAGCAATCCCAAGGCCAAAACATGTTTGCGAGCTGAACGTGTAGGAGACTGAATAACAGAAATATATGTATATGCGTACGTGCGTGCATGCGTACTCGAGAATCAGCACGGAATTTCGATCGGAACCCTTTATTTAATTTATATATAATTTATTTAATCCATTGGAGTAGCATGTTCTCGTTCCGTCAGCCACGACTGGATAAAAGTCCAAAGTAATTCGCAATTACATTTTTCGTGTCACCCGAACTGAGGATTGAACCTCCATCCTCTAGAAGAGTGTCATTTACAACTGAATTCATTTAATACTTTATCCGTTACGCTTGTTTTTAAACATAGAATCTTGCTATTTAGATCCTTACTTATTAGTATGAAATAAAAACGGCAAAAGTTATTGCCCGTTGACTAAAAATGAGCTGAATATGGCTTAATTTGAGTTCATTTTTCAAAGAATACTAATCTGTAAACCGTAACTCTGTATCGAACGGATACCATAATACTAAGTTCGCTGCACATTATCATAACAAAAGTCTTTTTAAAATTTTAGACAGACCGACCGAATAGCTTCCAAGAAAACCTCTAGATCAAATGTTATATTTTGATGACTATTCCGTATTAATCGATAACTGTGCGTCGAACAGATAACATAATACTTCGCCGTATTTTATCATAACAAAGGTCCATACAAAATTTAGACTAGATCAAACCAGTAGTTTCCGAGAATAAGTGGAATAGAAAGACAGACATATAGTTAGGCTAATAGAAATATATATATATATATATATATATATATATATATATATATGTGTGTGTGTGTGTGTGTGTGTGTGTGTGTGTGCATGTGTGTGTGTGCACGCGCGTGTGTGCGCGCGTGCGTGTGTTAGTGTGTGTAAGTCTGTCAGAGGAACAATCTCTATCAAACTCCTCTTTTCAATATTTGGTTTACAGACTTAAAACTTGATATTTAAGGGATTTGGACCTGCGAAATGAATTCGATATGGTTTTTAGCCAATAAGCAATAGCTGTTAGGGAATCAAAATTGAAAAAGAAGGAATTTCGCAGGCGTAAGTCAATTTAAAGTGCACTTGTACGCATGCGCAAATGAACATTTATACGTCATAGTCGGCTTTCTTGTCCATCTGGCAATAGTAACGGATAAGGCTGGAGCACTGTTTTGGTTTCCATTCCAGCTGATAGCACTTAAGTAATTGTTTAAAACTTTTTAAATCACTACTATATACTGGGTACAATATAATAATCAATAGAGAATTGGCTCTATAATAGTAAATATGTAATCTGCATAAATTAAAAAAATCATATTTAAGCGTATTTTACGACCGAACAACGCCTGGAAGGCCTGCTAGTATAATATAGAGGTACGTGTGCGTGTTCGTGTGCGTGTGTGCGTGTGAGTGTGAGTGTGAGTGTGTTCGTGTGTGTGTGTGTGTGTGTGTGAGTGTGTTCGTCATCGTGTGTGTGTGAGTGCATGTGTGTACGTGTGTGTGTGTGTGCGAGTGTGTGTATGTGTCTGCACGTGTGTGTGTATGCGCGCATACGTGTGCACGGGTGTGTGCGTGTGTGCGTGTGTGCGTGTGTGCGTGTGTGAGTGTGTGCGCGTGTGTGCGTGTGTGTGCACGTGTGGTGTGTGCGCATGCGTGTGCGTGTGTGTGCGTGTGCGTGTGTGCGTGTGTGCGTGTGTGCGTGCGTGTTTGTGTGCACGCGTGCGTGTGCGTGTGCGCACGCACGCGCGTCCGTATGCTTATTCGAAATTTCAACGTTGTGTACTTTTGAAATTAGATATGAAATTGTAACGTCGCCAACGTGAACTTGATTTCCATAACCGCAACAAGAGTAATTCACATTATGACAATTGACAATGAAAAAAGTAGACGTGAAGATATAAGCGGCCAATTTTGAATGTTTTTTTTTGGTTTGTTTTGTTGTTTTTTTTATTTAAGATAACTCTTATTATAGGATTAACAACGAGATAGATCTTCGCGACGAAATAACAAAACAATAGGAGAAACAAACATGCATTAAAATAGGTAATGATTTTATTTGCAAAGGTTTCGGCATTATAAAATGCACATCTATGGCAAGACACAATGAAACAAATAGCTCGCAGGTGCATACTCTTATGCAAAAACAAGAGCATGCATGCACAAATATGCATACATCCACCCTCGTCTAGCTACAGCAGCTATCAACAAGTTTTCCTAAACTCTATAAGTAGTACACGAGCACAAACATGCACAGATCCATAATTATTAGTGACAAGAAAGTTCTTTCGAAATTTTTAATTTTGATTTCAAATAAGTTTCCGTTATAATACTTTTACTTTATATATCATTTTTAAGATCGTTTTTTGCTCTATCTAATCGTTTAAATTACAATCGTTTTAAAACAATTATGTCTCATTTTCAGAATGTTGAATACAAGGTGGAAAAAAAAAAGCAAATTCGCATAATTTTCTTATTTTCTAGATCGAAAAGCTGCTGAAACAGCTTGCGATATCAACGAAGATTTTAAGCCAGGAACCACTACTGAACGCACAGCATAATGGTGGTTTAAGAAATTTCGTGGCGACGACGAGAGTTTTAAAGATGATGAGCATAGTGATCGGCCATCGGATGTTGACAACGATCACTTAAGAGCCTTAGTCGAAACCAATCTACGCACAACTTTTCGAGAACTTGCTTATGTAACCTGTACGATGATTTCGTTTTCAAACAAAATAAATATATATAAAAGTACATTCATAAAGAAACCCTGTTTTGTTCTTTAGCACCGACAAGGAAGCCACCGACATTTGCATTTTGACAGGAACACGGGGAAAAGATAGTATAGCAGGAATTGTTTGATACAAAATGGTCGTCTTCAAGTCCAACGTGAACAAATTCTTGATAAGCCATCCGCTTTAAGTAATCCAATTTGCCAAGTTTCCACAATTACTACATTTTCCCATTGACTATTGTACACTCATTAACCTTTATCATCGAGTAACCTCCTGGCCTTGATAAGTGGTGACTCCTTTATAGACTCTTTTTCGAACACAGCTCATACAAAAAAAAGAACACATTGAAAGAGAGGGGGATTTTTGGATTAGACTCTATCTATCTAACATTAGTTAGCGAGTTTCTCATTTTGAAGTTGTATTTTTAGCTGCTTATTTCATTTTGAAGTTGTATTTTTAGCTGCTTATCTCATTTTGAAGTTGTATTTTAAGCTGCTTATCTCATTTTGAAGTTGTATTTTTAGCTGCTTATCTCATTTTGAAGTTGTATTTTTAGCTGCTTATCTCATTTTGAAGTGGTATTTTTAGCTGCTTATCTCATTTTGAAGGGGTATTTTTAGCTGCTTATCTCATTTTGAAGTTGTATTTTTAGCTGCTTATCTCATTTTGAAGTTGTATTTTTAGCTGCTTATCTCATTTTGAAGTGGTATTTTTAGCTGCTTATCTCATTTTGAAGTTGTATTTTTAGCTGCTTATCTCATTTTGAAGTTGTATTTTTAGCTGCTTATCTCATTTTGAAGTTGTATTTTTAGCTGCTTATCTCATTTTGAAGTTGTATTTTTAGCTGCTTATCTCATTTTGAAGTTGTATTTTTAGCTGCTTATCTCATTTTGAAGTTGTATTTTTAACTGCTTATCTCATTTTGAAGTTGTATTTTTAGCTGCTTATCTCATTTTGAAGTGGTATTTTTAGCTGCTTATCTCATTTTGAAGTTGTATTTTTAGCTGCTTATCTCATTTTGAAGGGGTATTTTTAACTGCTTATCTCATTTTGAAGTTGTATTTTTAGCTGTTTATCTCATTTTGAAGTGGTATTTTTAGCTGCTTATCAAGTGGTATCATGTCTCGTCTGGAACGAATTTAATTTTCAAAAATCTTATAATAATACATGTTTAAATTCATTTTTGAATGATAATAATCACAATTTGAATACACTGAAATTTTAATTGTGTTTACAAAGTAAATTCTAATTTACCATGGTAATCTCGTCAGCATCAGACAAAGCCAAACGCTTTGCCAAGAACTTTGCAACTAATTCTACCTTATGCGATCAGGGTCGCCAACCCTCAGTGTCTATCTAAAAACACGCTATGCAACATACAAATATCTGTGCGAGATGTTGCCTTGATTCCAATAAAGCAACTGACCCTTTATAGCGCTGAAAAAGCTCCAACCAGAACTAGCTCCCATACTTACAAAGCTGCTTAAGCGTTTCCTTAAGGAGAATTGCTTCCCAACACTTTGGAAAAACTCATCAGTATGGCCCGTATTTAAAAATTCCGGTGATCGGTTATCTCCCTCTCGGTACAGATCAATATGTCTCATATGCGTCATGAGTAAGTTGCTGGAATCTGTTTTAAATAGAGAAGTAGTCAACCACTTAAGCAAAAACAACCTTCTTAGTGACATGCAATATGGTTTCCATTCTGCTAGATCTACAGCAGATGTGCTAACAGTTATATCTCATATGATTAGCGAATCTCTCGATGGGGCTTCCTTTCTAGGGCAATTGCTCTTGACATATCGAAGGCTTTTGATGGGATATGGCATAAAGGTTTACTTCATAAGATCTTCAGTTACAGTATAGCTGGACATGTCTTTTCAATTATTAAATCGTGTCTCTCTGATAGGTTCATAAGAGTAGTGGTTGATGGGCAGAAATCAGAAGCTCACAGTATTAATGCTGGAGTCCCTCAGGCGTACATCCTGAGTTCAACTATATTCCTGGTCTACATCAATGATCTCCCAAATCATGTCCTAAGATCATTCGCAAACATTTATGCTGACGACACTACCATCTGTGGTAACACATCAAAGACCGTAAATGACCAAGTTCTCTCTGATTCTTTCTCCTCTGATTTTGAGGACGTGGTACAATGGGGAAAGAAGTGGCTGGTTAATTTTAATGCATCTAAACCAAGCTTCTATTTTTAGATCATCAACGCTCTGATTCCAATCTGACATCAATTGAAATGAATAGCTCTCGTCTTGGAGAGGCTTCATGCTTTGACAAGCTTCTCGGTCTGACTTTTACTCCTGATCTGAAATGGAACACGTACATCAAATCTGTTGCCAAGGTCGCTGGAAAATGATGGGATCCTTCTACCGCTCCAATAGATATCTCACTGCTATGTAATTCTCTACCAGTATAAGAGGCAGGTACGTCCAAGGATGGAGTAGTGTTGCCTCTGGACAGGAGCTGCTGGAAGCAGCTTATCCTGCCTTGAGATAGTTCAAAATAAACTTCATGGACTAATGAAGGATGGCCTTTTCTTTTCCTTGCAACCTCTTTCCCATAGAAGAAAAATTACGAGTTTGCCTCTGTTTTATCATTATTTTCATGACGAATGCTCGTCTGAGCTCCGATCTATGGTTCCCTCTTACCAAATTTTCACGAAAAACATTTGTCTAACTGAAACCACTACCATTTATTTTCCGTACTCTTTATTTGTGCCTAAACCGAAACGTAGGTTCCATGAACAAAGTTTGTATTTATTTATGTGGAACTCTCTTCTGTAGTCCTGTTTTTTAGCTGACTACAATATGGTCGTCTTCAAGTCCAACATAAACAAGTTCTTGATGACCCATCCCCTTAAGTAATCCAATTTAACAGATTTCTACTACTAACTATTCCTACGATATTGTCCCATTAACAACTGTACACTCATTAACCCTTATCCTCAAGTGGCCTCCTGGCCTTGATAAGTTGTGACTCCTTTGTAAAAAAAAAATAAATTCGCTGAAATGGGGTTTGATTCCTCATTCGAGGATTTTTTTCTAATCGTAATTTTTTTTAGATTAATTTTACTATGTCTTTATTTATAGTTGTATTTATTTTTGCGAAGTGCTAATTTATTTCACCTGTGATTGGTCAGTGTCATTCAGCTCGAGTACTTCTTAATATTCCAGATGTGTTTATCTGTGCCGTGATTTGTATAGTCTTAATCATCCCCTTGATTCCAATTTTTCCTAATCCTCGTCTCAAGTTTTTCGGAACTGTTTCTTCAGCTCTCAAACAAGTTTCGTGTATTAACTTCATTTGTTCACTGTTTCTTCTCTTTGTTCACAGAGTCTATATTTGGTATTTGCATTTGTTTTCACTATCTAGAATTTTATGTAGTTAGTTTCTGATTTCCATGTTTTGTGCGGTTGTCAGTAGCGATTCCTTTGCTTTTTAAGTTGTTCTGGTGTATTTCCCACTGATTAATCCTATGCCAAAAATACTACTTTTGACTCCTTCTGTTCACATGTTGGAGTTTTCGCCATTTTGATTCATGTTTTGTGGGGGGGGTCGTATTTTTATCTTGCCATTAAATTTAGTCGCATTAATTAGCTTTTTGTTATGTATTTAATATATATTTTATTATTATTATTATTATTATTATTATTATTATCATTATCATTATTATTATTATTATTATTATTATTATTATTATTATTATACATAAGGATATACTTTTGTAATTTTTATACATATTTTATTCAAATTAAATAAATTGTTGCAGTGAAGCTTATCTGTGATTACGGTGCGTGAAAGGTTTCACGAGATTTGTCATTATCTATTTTGGGAGCATGCGAAACCCTCAGGCATCTGGAAGCACGTGTACCTTGTATATATAAGAAAAGTTTACGAGACAAAAACAGATGTTAACTTCAATATTTATATATTAATCTCAACCAAACGGAAAAAAAGTTCCATACGACGACAATAGAAAGTAGATCATGACATAAATAAAAACCGTAAATCAAAATTTACATGTAAAATTTATTTGTCGATAGAATACGTCAAAACAAAGTTCATTAATTCTAATTGCGGGGAGTGTCAAAGAATGCAGAATTCTTTTCTCCAAAGGAAAGAAATGTGTTAGCAAATTTATATATATATATATATATATATATATATATATATAAAGTGATGAATTCAAAAGGATGTAGTGTTTATCTGATATACGCAATGGAAAACTTCAAGCTAATATAAATAACGATATTTATATATAAATAATTCAATCCCAACAAAATAAAAACAGCTCAATACGCAATAGAGAGTAGAGCTTATTGTAATAGAAAGAATATTAAAACTGTAAGTTGAAATTTACAATAAAAATTTATTGTTCGACTGAATACTCCAAAAACAATTTACAAAGTCCTTATTCCACGTAGTTTCAGAGAATGCTATTCTTATTATTCTTCTCATCAGAGGACAGAAAGAAATCAGCAAATTATATTTGTAGCAATGCTAGAATTTGCTAGTTATGGCATTAAGCAAAACCTTAATTTATTGTAGTTATAAATTGCCAATAAAACAAGTGAAGAAATATTGGATATGTAATCCAAAAGGTGAAACATAATGTTGTATATATATATATATATATATATATATATATATATGTGTGTGTGTGTGTGTGTGTGTGTGTGTGTGTGTGTGTGTGTGTGTGTGTGTGTGTGTGTGTGTGTGTGTGTCGTGGCACAACAGTAAACAGAAGAAAATCAAGTCGAAGTTGATTTAAGCAACAAATTATTTGACGTCACAGGTACAAAGGTAGGAAATGGGTATAAATAGCTTGCACTCAGCTGGTCAGTGGTAGTAATGTCGCTTCTTTCATCGGTGTAGGTATTACTGGCACTATATATGGTTAGAACCGGTGTAATTTCCCTTGTGTTAGGAAGGCCGGTGTAACAATATATATATATATATATATATATATATATAGAGAGAGAGAGAGAGAGAGAGAGAGAGAGAGAGAAAGAAAGAGAGAGAGGTGTATGGATGGATACATATATAGATAGGTATAGATATATAGTTATACATAGTTTAATATTTTATCATATAGTAAGTTTTGAAAATATATAGGTCAATTAAGCTACACAAAATTTTCCGTTTGAGCCACGTGAGGATTCGTCACAAGCCGATTAATTATTTAGAATTTAGAGTGGGGGCACGGGTTCACATATAAATTTAACTGTAAGATGGACATTCATTTCCGTGCCATTTTATTTTCTATTGAAGTCAACCTCCGCATGTTATTTCGAGGCGGGTCTACTTTGCAGATGATTACGTATCATTTTACTACCTTGCGAATCAGACTTAGGGTCAATGGTAAAAATAATTGGTGATTGGCCTAAGTTAGAATTGCATGACAATTAAGGATCATTAATCGTTGTCTTGACTCGACAAGCTAGTTTTCAATTCTCCGGTGTGAATTTACGAAGTATGGACCCGAGAAGCCTTTTCTTTTTTTTTTTTTTTCCTTTTTTTTTTTCGACCATCTCACGCGCTTTCGATCTTCAGAATTGTCTTCACGAGTTATATTTTTGGTTGCTAAATTATTGCTATTTAAGGTGTTTTATTACGAGATAATAACAAAGAAAATAGCAATATTGGTTGTCTTGTTTTAAAAAAGTATGATTCATTATCTTTTTCACAGAATATCTCTCGAATTTATATTTTTTGTAGAGTTTTTTCTTGTAATAGTAGTCTATTTCTGTCCAGATTTTACCACTTGTAGTAGAACTATTAGGCATTCATTTAAATATTAGAAATATTAGAGAATGGTAAATTCCCATGTAGAATTTTCAATAAGAATTCAAGGAAGCCTCTATGTCCCAAAAAATCACAACAAATGGATTAAGCGTTCTGAATTTCTTCTTTAAAAAATTGAAATGAAGTTGACTTTTATTTAAAACTAAAAAAATTAAAGAATGCAGCAGTAAATATATAAAACCAATAAAAAATAAATAACATAAACAAAATTGCAAAATATGAGTAATGAATTACTAATAATAAAATAATATTGATTATTCATATTATTTTGATTCTTCGGACTACTGTTCACATCGTTAGTGTAATTTTCACAACGTTTCGGTCGATGAAACCTCAAGCCTTCTTCAGGTGTATCTTGTCGAATACTGAAATGTTTTTGCCGAACTTAAGAATTTGAACGGAATTTCGAACGAAATTCCCGAGTTCGACGGAAATATTCCAGAGTTCGACAAGATACACCTGAAGAAGGTTGGAGGCTACATCGACTGAAACGTTGTGAAAATCACACTAAAGATGAGAACAGTAGTCCTAAGAATCCAAATAATGCAGATAATCAAGCCTCATCTCAAAAATTCAGAAAAATTATATTGATTCTAAGACAACGAAAAGCAAACAAACAATTAAAATATGACATTATTTAATTCAACATTTATTCACTGTAGAATTGATACCAACCTTTATCCTTGGCAAGTTTTTTATGTTTAAAATGTTTAACTCCACATTTGAAGAGGGGATTTTTCCCGAAATACTATGCTATGCAGGTTCTACATCGAACGATATTAAGAGATAGTTATAAAAATATAATAATCATAATTATAAAAAGGGAGACGGCTTGTTTCACTTTCACTGTTGTATCGGTTTTTTTTGGGGGGGGGTCATGTTTTTTTGTTGTTTTGGGTTTGTTTGTTTTTTGTTTTGTTTTTTCTTGTTTCGTTTTTGTTTTGTTTTTTCTTGTTTCGTTTTTGTTTTGTTTTTTGTTTTTTGTTTTTTTGATTTTTGCTTTCAATCCGCCTATCACCGTTACATCATTGCATTAAAATCAATCCTGATATTCTCCTGGAAGTTGGAGGTTCAATCCTCAGTGCGGTCGACCGATTAATACAACTGCGAATTACTTGGGAACATTATCCAGTCATGGCTGATGAAATAGGAGCAAATAAATAAAGGGTTCCGCTCGAAATTCCGTGCAGATTCCCGAGTCCGACCAAAGATTCCAGGATAGACCTGAAGAAGGGCGGCAGTTACATCAACCGAAACGTTATATGGAAAACACTCAATATATGAACAATAGTCCGAAGAAATCAAATAATATAAGATCAAGTGTAAGTCTTCCACTCTGGACATACAATAAAAATCGGTCCATTTCAACAGGGCTCTCTCTCTCTCTCTCTCTCTCTCTCTCTCTCTCTCTCTCTCTCTCTCTCTCTCTCTCTCTCTCTCTTGTAGCTACTTGTTTTCACCAATGGCTCTGATAAGAATGAAAAACATAAGTGCGATATTCTAAGTTTACGTCTATCGATGAAGACGCCATGAAAATTGAAACCTTAGATTATTTGCTGCGGGGCTAAGACCTACCCCTACCCCTTCCACACACCACACCTTATTGATATGATTTATATTTCTACGGAAAAAAAATAAAATATGGCGTCTCATGTCGGTATCCCATCAAGGAGTCAAGCAATAAAAATGTACAGGAGTCGTTCCAAAACTAATACATCCTATTTTTTAACTAACAAAAAAGTTTAAAAGCTACGCAAGCGGGAGTTGTACCATTAAAACGAGCGACCTTTTGTGCCCCAGAATTTATTTTTCTACATAGTCACCATTATTCTCTATGCACTTTTGTCAGCGATTGGGGTGGTGGCTCTGCATGAGCGTTCGGAGTGCACTTTGTCACTCACATCTCCCCTGCAACTCTGAAATCGATGAACTCATCTCCTAATTTTTTTTCTGACATCCACTGCCCCGTCGATATCTGCAACAGAGAGAGAAGACTTTGAGGTCATGAATGCGTAAGTTCAGTCATCATAACAATGTAATTTTGCAACTCCTTCTAACTCATTCAGGCGAGTAAAAAAACAAATAGGAGGCATTACTTTTGGGACGCCCTTCGTAATCTTGACTGTACCTATCCGGCGCTGCACAAGAATTTTTGTACTTTTGTTTCGCATTTTTTAAATACTTTTTTTTCTTTTTATATCAAAATATTATTTTTTAATTTAAAAAATAGGTTTCTAAATCTAAATTTGATTATCATTCAAACACTACCGTGTTTGAATATATGGTTAAGTGGCAGTTTTAGTCATTTAGAACTGCTTTAAAGCTTCACCGCTCACTCAATTTTTTACCAAATTTCAAACAATTGTATACAGTTAATATATCACCTTCTCAGCTATATTGTGAAAAAATTGTTTTTTCAGTTTTCGTTCAGTAAAACAAAAGTTATGATGAATTTACTGATGTTCAAAATTGTAAAAATACCTAAGGAGGTGGGCGACGTTTTTGATGATTGCTTTCCTTAGCAACCAGGTCACTTCAGCGACTACTGTTGCTATCAATTCACTGCTATCGCGAAAATAGAAGTAACAAGTGAAACAGAGAGAATGAAAGCACGAAAGGGAGATAACTGGGGGATTTTATTGAAAGCAGACGAGTGCCGTACTTTGTTATTACATGTGCGTTTATGGGGGCAAAAAAATAAGACTGAAATTAAACAGGACAAGTGAATTTACTGGAAACCTGGAAAAATCATGGATTAAAATAGAAAAATGCGAGTATGAAAAGTAATATGGTTAATCTTAAACATGGAAAAGTAAAGGATTAGTTAACCTAGAAAAGAAAAGGACAAGATATTCTAGTAAAAAATATAATAAATTTATAACTTAAAATATGGCCCTGTCGGTGGGGCATTAGAATACGCCGACTGCCCCCCCCCTGCAGATGGGGTCCTGGATATGCCCTTAAACTATATCCAGTGGTGAGGCCCCAGCTTGTGGGCTTTGGGGAGTGTGGAGCCACCCTTTAATTACCATTGCTCCCAGGTCCACTCTGACCCGGAGTGGTAGTACCTGTTAGGGTCCCAACTATGGGTTAAATAGAAACCGACGTGAAAACAACAAATATACTCTATTAAAAAAAATTTTCTTTAAAATCTTTGGATTCGGCATTAAATAACCCGAAAAGGGTTGATATGCCGTAAAACAAAAACAACCAACCAACCAACTTAAAATATTGCAGCATTCCATTTATAGCATTATATAATCAATTCTTAATGCTGCAATATTTTAAATTATAAATTCATTATATTTTTTTACTAGAATATCTTGTCCTTTTCATTTCCAGTTTTAACAACTAGGTCTTTACTTTTCCATGTTTAAGCTTAACCATATTACTTTTCATGCTCGCATTTTTCTATTATAATAAGAGTATCGCTTGGTTATTAAATTATTTATGAAACAAAATAGTTATAAAATATTTATTCTTACATAAAGTGAATCTGTATTTTTCTGTATGTATGATTTTGTTCCCTATAGATTTGAAAACGGCTCGGCGGATCTTTATGGAATTTTAAACGAGGGTACTTTATGTATCTGGAAGTGTTCTTGGATAGGTTTTGCATCTGGATAAATATCTATAATCTATAATCAAAATAGTCCGGCGAAAGATTTGGACCAAAGTTAACCCCTTACACAATCTAGCATCACAATTGTATTTGAGAAGTTTTAACACCGCACAAGCCAAAAGGCCCGACATATAAAAGCAACAGTAGATTCTTTGATGTGACAGGGGCGCGTTCGAAAAGATTTTTTCTGCTTTAAGCACAATTGATGCATGATACAAGATTTTTTTTTCTATTTTAAACTTTAAATCAAGCCAAAATATAAATATAAAATATATAAAATCAATAGTAGGTTCTCTACGGTGCAATTTAGACTAAAATGTATTGCCGATTAAGTCACTGTAATGGGCATGTGAGCTTCCCCCCCCCCCCCAATGCACTGTGATGGGTCCCCAACTAGAGCAGGCAATTAATCGATGTGATTGAATAATGATTGATTTAACCGATTTCGATGACAATAAAAAATATGAACGTGTGAAACATACTTTATTGATCGTCATTAAATCTCGGGCAACGTTGGGTCTCCCTGCTGTAACTAGTTTAATTACAGCAATGTTCCAATTTATTGGCCTCCCCACGAGGGCATAGTTAGACACAAGTTCGGTTTTTAATGTGGGTAAAATCCAGCTCCCAGAAAAGGGGGCACTCTGGACAGGAACAAAAATTTAAATTGCCTTAGTCATATCGACCGAGGTCAGAAAAGGTAAAGTGTAGCATCAGAACAGATATACTACACTTTGATCTAGACTCGAAGGCCAAGAAAAGCTTTATTACAGTAACGTTGTTTTAATATATTTTTTTAAAAAATACTAGATGTAAGTAGCTTCCAAACCTTTAAAACTTTTAATAAAATATTTGCCAAGAATTTTTAACGCTTTCAAGAAAACCAACTATTTGGTAAATATATGTTTTTCATTATAATGAACGAAGAAAATAACATTTCGAATTGCTGAATACTGCTCTGTATAACATAGGGAAGGGATGTAAATCGTATATATATATATATATATATATATATATATATATATATATATATATATATATATATATATATATAAAAATTATATATAAATTATATATATATATATATATAGAGAGAGAGAGAGAGGGGGGGGGTGAGAGAGAGTAAGTTATGAAAATATATATGCCAATTAAGCTACATAAAATATTTCACGAGAATGAAACACGAAATATTCTGTGTAGTTTATTTGACATATGTATTTTCATAACTGACTACCTAACTTTGCTTATGTATTGAGCACTGTTGAAGTAAATACTGAAAAATGTACGCATATTTAAATATGTATGAATAAAAAATCAATACGAAAAATATATAAATGTTTATATCTTTTCTGTATTTATTTCCTATGTGTTGACGTGTAGGAATACAAAAAGTCTTTTGAAAAAAGCAAGAGTGTTTCTTTCAAAAGCACATATTTTCGACCGATCCTTCGATCTTCCTCGGTGTGAATGATGGAAACATGAGTGTAGGACGGGCAGGGTTAGTAACAGGAGGGGCACAGGTAGCCAATAAGGATAAGATCTATTTGAATATGACCATTCCAACATTTTTTACTTGGAATGGTCAGCAACTTGTGTGGCCTCTATTCAAAACCAAGTCTTTCATAAAACTTTGAATTGAACACCCACGCATCCCACGAACACCCCCGCATATATGAACATACATGCATATACACCCGCGCACTACCACGTATGCTTCTTCACGTACCCACTCATACACAGGATACGCACACGTTTATAATTGATTGATAAGCGGATGTAACTGATAAGCTAAGTGGAATACTAAGTGGAATCTCCTCACAAAAACCTTGGACTTATAGATTTATTATGGTTCTATGTGTGAGACGGGGCCAAAGGCACGCTCTGGTATATATCCGACACAGTTAGACACACTTAATCAACCGAGAACCACATCACTCTTTATATAGAAAACATAAGATATCAATGGACATATATCTGAGAGTCAAAACAAGGAAAATAATATGCTGTTGTCCTAGTAATTATTCCTACATTCTAAACTGGCCTCTTGATTCCAAATTCCTCTTCCAAATGAAAACATAATTGTCAGAATAAAATTCCCTTTTATCAAGTTAACATGCCTAAGTTATTTTTTTATAAATATTTCTTTCGAAAAATATCTCTTTTTAGATTCACGGACAAACATAATAATAATCGACTAGTTTATTTTCCGGTGTTATCCGGAACCAAAAACATATTATGATGTCTCTTCTCTTTGGGAGACCATGTTGAAGGACGGCTCATAATGTGCGTAATATTTGAATAAATTAAACTAATCAAGTTATTCAAATTTGAAGAAATTAAACTAATCAAGTTATTCAATTAGATGATTAGATCATGGGTTTCAAATAGGGGTAAACGTTAGCACAACAATGAGTAAAATTACTTTAATAATAAATCTATCTATCTCGGGCAAAGCCGCGATACAGGTCATCTAGTATATTATATTTTTTTTATTTGACTCTTAAGAATCAAACCGACACTCAGTTTCGAATTTTAACAAAAAGACGTCAAAAATGGTGGACAATAGAATCCCTAATATGCTGCCAAAACTTGCAAGATTACAATAAACTGAAATTATTTTTACATATTTTATTCGGATTATTTTTTTTTCATTATCCGATTTTAAAAGAATAACCTAAGAACAGTGAGATTATTTTCAGTAAATTTATCAATCATATAAACAAATGAAAAATATTAATTCATTGGTTTCATTCAACAAATATAGTTTAAGGCTTTTTTTTTTTCCATTTCAATTTTAATCTCTTAATAGACTAAAACACACTAACACACACAAAGAAACACATAAAAGTTTAAACAGAGAATATATATATATATATATAAAGTGTATCACAAAAGTGAGTACACCCCTAACATTTCTTCAAATATGTAAGTATATCTCTTCATGGGAGAACACTGAAAAAATGATTTTTTAACACAATGAAGAGTAGTCTGTCTGCATCTTATATAACAGAGTTACTTTATTTTTCCATCAAAATAACTCAAAATACAGCCATTAAAACTAAATTCCTGGCAACAAAAGTAAGTAAACCCCTAAGAAACTACACCCCTTAAAAGTGAGCACAATCCTAAAAAAGACTACACCTCTAGATGTCTAAATTGAGTGCTGCTTTTTTTCCCCTCCAAAATGTCATGTGACTCATTAGTGCAACTATGCCATGTGTTCATAGTTTGCTGAAGACATGTCAACAAAGCCCATAGATTACTGGAACCATATCCAATGGTCTGATCAGACGAAATTTAATTTGTTTGGTTCTAATGACCTTAAGCATGTGTGGCTGCGACCAGGTGAGGAGTACAAAGATAAGTGTGCCATGCCTACAGTCAAGCATAGTGGTGGGAATGTCATGGTCTGGGGCTGCATGAGTGCTGAAGATATTGGAGAGTTGCATTTCATTGAGGTCAACATAAACTCCAACGTACTGTTAAATATTGCAGCGAGAATGATCCCCTCCCTCCAGAAACTGAGTCGCAGAGCAGTGTTCCAGCATGACAATGGCCCAAAACACACATCCAAGATAACCACTGCTTTACTGAAGAGGTTGTGGATAAAAGTGATGGACTGGCCAAGCAGGTCTCCAGATTTGAACCCAATAGAACATCTTTGGCGCATCCTTAAGCAGAAGGTGGAGGTGCGCAAAGCCTCAAATATCTGCTAGCTCCGTGACGTTGTAATTGAAAAGTGGTCGAAGATTCCAGTGGCAACATATGAAGCTTTGGTAAACTCCATGCCCAGGATTAAAGGCAGTTTTAGATAATGATGGTGGTCACACAAAATATTGAGAGTTGACATGTTGTATGTTAATATTTTTGAGTTATTTTGAGGGGAAAATAAATAAACTCTGTTATATATGCTGGCGACAGACTACTTTTCATTGTGTCAAAAAATCATTTTTTTTTTCAATGTAGTCTCATAAAGAGATATACTTACATATTTGAAGAAATGTTAGGGGTGTACTCACTTTTGTGGTAAATTGTGTGTGTATATATATATATATATATATATATATATATATATATATATAATAAAAAGCGACGACTGTTTTTTTTTTGTTTTTTTGTTTTTTGTATCCATGGTAAAAGAGGGACGGAGGGAAAACATTCAATGGAGGTTAAAAAAAATATATAAATAAATAGGGGGTAGAGTCATCCGACCGAGCTTCGCCCTCGCTTTTTAAAATAATTTGTGTGTACAGTTCCCACACTAACATCAAAGTGTGTACTTATTGTCTCGATAGAAACACGACTGTCCTTATCCATGAGTTCTTTATTTGGCCAATCAACTCTGGGACATTCTAGCCCATATCATATCTGGAGCGGTAGAATGATCCTACAATTCTTCCAGTAACCTTGGCTACAAATTTGATATACGTGTTCCATTTCAGACCCAAACGCTTATTTAGGCAGCATTTTTTTATTTTCTTATGCATGCTTCATTGAACAGTGCAGATGATTCATGTTTGTTTGGCGGGCCAATATTCGAACGTTCTCTTCGAGTGTACAAAAAAAAAATTTTCAACAGCCGCGAATTTTCGACCCTCATGAGTCATCTTCAAACGACTCATGGAAGTCGAAAAGGACTAGTTAATCGAGTACTGTATAGAAGCCATACTCGTTCGCATAAACAACCCAATCAAGCTCAACATAAGGGAGAGGGTACACTTAAGTGATTCTAAACGATTTTAATCGACTTTTTCAATAAATTCACTAAACGCAAGTTTTTATTCATCACGTGCTTGAAGACGACTCATTGAAATAGAAAACATCCGCGTCTATGACGAATTTCTTTTTATATACGAACAGGACGTTCGAACATTAGCCCGCCAAATAGAAGAAAAATGGATCGCAAGAGAGGCAAACAGGAATTTTCCCTGTTGTTCAACGAAACATTTATATTTGAAATTTGTATATTTAGGCAGCATTTTTTCATTCAAGCAAATATTATTGAATACAACGGAGACACTTTGCTTGATTATTCTTTTTTTAATATCTTTTCGATTTTTCGTTTAATCTTTTTTTATATCGAAATCGAAGATATTAATGAAAGTTCCGTAAGAATCACAAGCGATTTCGATTCGTCTACGAAGCATCTACAATGAAAGTAAACTAGAGTAAAAAGTGAAGTGTAGAAAAATAGAATTCTCAATAAATTGTAGACAGTGATGGCGAATTAACAAAATAAAAGTCGATTAAAAGTCGGGTAAAAATTAAGTCGATTAAAAATCTGAGCTTTTAAATTATAGTATCCGTAAATCAATATCAGCAAAGCGCGGCAATTACGCGTTACGCCAGGCATTTTAATATGTTGCTACTGGTATCAAATACGATGTTATTGATAGTAGGGTGCTATGTTCTAATATAAATTGCCTCGAGAATTTTAAATTTTTTTGTGATTAATTTCATGCTGAATAATTTTAATGTTATCTACAAGGATTTTTCTAAAGTTGGAGGGGGGACAATTATGCTCTTTTTGTAAATGTTAATATATGGCACTGATTTTTTCGTTGATCATTAAGATCCAACTAATTGGTATATATACACTCTGAAGTCGGAAACATGAATTCATTGAGCTTGTTTTTGTTTTTTTTACTTTTTAATAATTTGGATATATATATATATACCTTAAAATGTGTGATTTATGTAAACTCATTGTTTTTTTACATGAAAGTCACTCCAGGCAAGACATGAAACCACTTGATGTAAGGAGTTAAGAAAAGACTCAAAAGTTACCAACAAAATAAAGGAAGCAAGAGTCACGAGGCTGCCGAAGGTAAACCCAGGGTCTTAATTTCCTCTTTTTATTATTTGGATTCATCGGACTATTGTTCTCATCTTGAGTGTGATTTCTCAAGGTGAGAACAATAGTCCGATGAATCCAAATAATACGAATAATCAATCCTCATCTCAAAAAATTCAGAAACCTCTCCTCATTTTATTCCTTAATGTAATGAATATGAATACATCCGGGTTTTCTTCTCACAAGAATATGATTGGCTGGTGTAAGCCATAAATACGGACGGGCATCGCAGCATTGGAGAGACGTCAACAGATATTATGAAAGCCTAAAGCTTAAGCATATTACCAGCTACGACTACAAACAACCGCAAACAAACGTTTATTAAGGCGACTTACTCTATTGTATTAATAGATTATTGTAACGAAGACGACTCATAGTCACGTTTTTATATGATATGGTGACACCTTGTGGGCTTGAAACAACAGATATTTGAAATGTGGAGACTAAATGATAAAATAATAGAAGCAAGAGTTGCTGAAGGTTAACCTAAGGTTCACTTTTTATATATAAGTAAATTTAAATTTTATCTTTCTGCAAAAAAAAATGTAATCAGTTAAAATGCATCTAAACATAAAAATCTAAAAAAAAAAAAAATTAGACAATATACACAGTATTTTTTAAGTTTCGTTCAATTTAAAAACAAAGGTAAAAATTCGGACAGAACATGGGATGACCTGATATATATATATATATATATATATATATATATATATATATATATATGTGTGTGTGTGTGTGTGTGTGTGTGTGTATATACAGGATGACCCCCAAAAAAGGGCCCCAAATCTAATTAGGCCCCGTTTCTTAGTGTTTTGTCCGAATGAAATTAATCTTTGGTCATAACTAGTTTATTATATTCAAAACATCACATCAAAACACTAGGGTCTTTGGCCTTTTTTTCTCCGCTCTACTGCATATGTTTTAGATGGCCTCCATTTAGCTTTTATTTTTTTTGGGGGGGGGAAGATCACCCTGTATGTATATATATATATATATATATATATATATATATACTAGCAGGGGTGCCTGGTGTTGCTCGGGTGTTTGGAGGTGTATGCTGTGCAAAAAAAGCAAAAAAACAAAAAAAATGGTTAACTTTTTAAAACTTTGACCCCTATTATGACCCCTTAAAATTTATAGTTTCGGGCTCAAATCACTTTATTAAGTTAGATCCAGGTTCAAGGAACCTATATCTAAAATTTCAAGTGTCTAGACCCAAAATTGTCGGAGGAGTTTGATAGAGTTCTTAAAGGTCAAACCGTTGAAATTTGACCCCTTAACAGCCAAATTTCTGGCTGACACCCGTCACATCGATTTTCCCAAATCTCAGTACCCGGTATTTCAAATTTCGAGTCTATAGACTAAAAATTGACAGAGTTATTGCGTAGGGAAATGTACACAGACACACAGACACACAGACAGACATGTTCACTTTTATAGATATATAGATATATATATATATTACATATGTTTCCACTAACGGAATCGGAATTAATGGTCCAATAGTTTCATCAGACTTTGCAGATTTTATATATATATATATATATATATATATATATATATATATATATACTAGCAAGATACAATTCAAATTCCACGGTTACTCTTCTTATCTATATAATAATTGAAATTTTCCCTAACCTTATTAGTCAGCACGACTGTAACGTTGCCAATTCACACGCTCTTCATTAAAGGGGCGTAATTCATGCGGTGATAATATTTATATGACAAATAATCATATGGCAATTGACTTTTAAAAGTTAATTTAATCACAAAAATATTAAAATTAAAACGATTTTTTAAAAGCTAGTTCAGATTTGTCTGTTTTATGACAAGTTACCCTCTTTCCTGCAATTCAATACCTAATCGCGATACCTGCAGCAACTGATGTATTGCTGGGCAGGAGCTCCTCGAAGTACTCTTTACGGCCTTGACAGGATACTAAACTGTCTTAGTAATCTAGTGAGCGATTTTTTTTTTTGCCTCCCCATTTCCTCCTTCTCGTACAAGAGACCTTGTCATCTTTTTTATGGTAGATGCTCGACTGAGCTTCAATATATGGTCCCTTTTGCGCAACAAACATTCGCTTAGCTGCAACCACTATCAACAATTTACCCTAATTTCTATCTGCGCCTAAAACTAAATGAAAATCCCATGAATGGAGCTTATTTCTAAGAACTTTCCGTCTGTGGAACGCAATACCGTAGGGCTGCTTCCCATCTGACTATAACATGATCGTTTACAAATTTAATGTAAATAAATTATTGTTAAAATGCCATTGTATATAATTAAATTCAATCCAAGTTCCACCATTACTGATCATGTTATATCGGTTTTTACCAAACACTTATTAACCCTTGTCCTGGAGTGGCCTCTCGGCCTTGATAAGCGGTTATCCACAATTAAAGAGTAACCATTTTAATCACAGCTGGGGAAAGAAATGTGGTTTTGTGGGTTTATAAGTCTCCCAGGGGCATCAGTGAATGCAAAAGTTCCGAGAGGATTTGAACTTGATACCGTCGATTCTATACGTTGCGACGCTATCTATTAAGTTAATCTGACATTCTATTAGATCACGTTGACCTTCCCACGCTATTTAACTATTTATTAGCCCTTTCGATTTTTTAATCTCTTGTTTTAATCAATTGTTGGATTATGACCGGACAATGCTGGGTCTTCGGAAAAATAACAACAGTTATACTTTTTTTATATGTAACGTCAATCCTGGCCAAACAAAGGGCTTGAAATGCTTTTGTGGGTCAGTATAGACAAGAGAACAGAAGGAACCCCACAACCCGCCCCGTCTCTCTCTCTCTCTCTCTCTCTCTCTCTCTCTCTTTCTCTCTCTCTCTTTCCATAACCGTCGAGCTCGAATTGTCATAATAAATTTGTTTTATAGAGAGAGAAATTGATTATTATTGAAAGCATAGCATATTTTCAACTAGCGTATGTGCCATTATGTAACACAGCGCTGACTCACATGCGTAAATGCTTACGAAATGCGAAATTACGTCACTGTAAGGATAAAGAAAAAATGTTACAGGAAAAAGGGCTGTCCCCTTCTCCTGTAAATAAGAACATTAGATAAGTGGAAAATGAGATTAGGATAAGCCGAGACTCGAACCTTGTAAGCAAGGTTAAGAAATAGATTTAGAAATTGAAATGTTAGAATTTGGCTATGGTTAAATTCTATATAAAATAGATACTGTTTGTATTGTAACAAGAATTTGATTGTTCGTTTTTTTTATGAAAACTGAATTAAAGCTGTCAGCTAAAAAGAATTAACAATACAAATAAAAATATTGTAAAAAAGAATAGGTTAGGTTAAAAAATAGGTTAGGTTAAAAAATAGGTTAGGTTAAAAAATAGGTTAGGTTAAAAAATAGGTTAGGTTAAAAAATAGGTTAGTTGAGAATTCTTTGTTTGACGAAATGTGTTTTGGACAAACGTATGCTTAGTCAAATGAGTTGGTCACGTTTTGGAACCACACATCTGACGTCATAGCAAAAAAGGAAATTCTCAATATAGAAGCTAGGAGCAGTCGGGCAGGTGCAGTTGAAGCAGAAGAGTTGAGTCTGCTAGTCAGAGAGAGAGAGAGAGAGAGAGAGAGTTGGTGCCAGGGTCCTTTGGAAGCGAAGGAAAGAACATTAAACTATGTAGGTCCCGAAATGTGAATTCCTGACGTTAAATCATTCGACCGGTCAAATGAAATAAAGAACATCGATTTTTGTAACTGGTTGTCTTCGTGTCATCATTCCAGAAATTGAAGGTAATGTGTTAATCATCTTAATATGAACTTTGTATAACCCTCTTGGAAGTAATGTGTTCCCTTCTCCATCATAAGTAATGATTCACCAGTCTGGTGTAAAAGAACAGTATAACACGTTCCTTCAATAATGAATACCCATCTCTCATTCTGTTATAAATGTCATGTCTCCCTCATCGTTACCTCTGTATTACATGTACCCGATATATGATCCCCAATATGAAACACCCTGCTATACAACAAAAGACTATAAATAAAGAACGTTCGAGAGCACGTTAGAAACGACGTCCAAGAGAAAAAGGCGCCAAAGAAGACGATCACGTTAGAGACGTGGGTGACGTCAAAGACGTAACGAAAAGTAACGCGTGGTGGGAGAATGAAAGAAATAAATGTCGCTGTTACAAAAGGAGGAGTCGGGTTATCACTTGCCTTATGTTCCTTGTGATGTACTCTGCTACAACGTGTTGGGTCCCGGGTGTCCACATATTGACATGTGTAAATGTGTGTAATGTTACAACGTACAGTGAAAACTGGCAGATGAAAAATATACAAAAGATTACATAAATTTTCTACGTTCGCTCATAATACAACACAATTACGAAATACATAATACAACACAATTACGAAATACATACATAATACAACGCAATTACGAAATACATACATAATACAACGCAATTACGAAATACATACATAATACAACACAATTACGAAATACATACATAATACAACACAATTACGAAATACATACATAATACAACAAAATTACGAAATACATACATAATACAACAAAATTACGAAATATATACATAATACAACACAATTACGAAATACATACATAATACGGCACAATTACGAAATGCTTACATAATACAACACAATTACGAAAATATAGATAATACACCACAGTTACGAAATACATACATAATACAACACAATTACGAAATACATACATAATACGACACAATTACGAAATATATACATAATACAACACAATTACGAAATACATACATAATACAACAAAATTACGAAATACTTACATAATACAACGCAATTACGAAATACATACATAATACAACACAATTACGAAATACATACATAATACAACACAATTACAAAATACATACATAATACAACGCAATTACAAAATACATACATAATACAACGCAATTACGAAATACATAATACAACGCAATTACGAAATACATACATAATACAACGCAATTACGAAATACATACAGAATACAACACAATTACGAAATACGTACACAATACAACACAATTACGAAATACATACATAATACAACGCAATTACGAAATACATACATAATACAACACAATTCCGAAATACATACATAATACAACGCAATAACGAAATACATACATAATACAACACAATTACGAAATACATACATAATACAACACAATTACGAAATACATACATAATACAACACAATTACGAAATACATACATAATACAACACAATTACGAAATACATACATAATACAACACAATTACGAAATACATACATAATACAACACAATTACGAAATACATACATAATACAACACAATTACGAAATACATACATAATACAACAAAATTACGAAATACATACATAATACAACACAATTACGAAATACATACATAATACAAAACAATTACGAAATACATGCATAATACAACAAAATTACGAAATACATACATAATACAACAAAATTACGAAATACATACATAATACAACAAAATTACGAAATACATACATAATACAACAAAATTACGAAATACATACATAATACAACAAAATTACGAAATACATACATAATACAACACAATTACGAAATACTTACATAATACAACACAATTACGAAATACATACATAATACAACAAAATTACGAAATACATACATAATACAACAAAATTACGAAATACATACATAATACAACAAAATTAAGAAATACATACATAATACAACAAAATTACGAAATACATACATAATACAAAACAATTACGAAATACATACATAATACAAAAAAATTACGAAATACATACGTAATACAACAAAATTACGAAATACATACATAATACAACAAAATTACGAAATACATACATAATATAACAAAATTACGAAATATATACGTAATACAACAAAATTACGAAATACATACATTATACAACAAAATTAAGAAATACATATATAATACAACACAATTACGAAATACATACATAATACAACACAATTACGAAATACATACATAATACAACAAAATTACGAAATACATACATGATACAACAAAATTACGAAATACATACATAATACAACAAAATTAAGAAATACATACATAATACAACAAAATTAAGAAATACATACATAATACAACAAAATTACGAAATGCATACATAATACAACAAAATTAAGAAATACATACATAATACAACAAAATTACGAAATACATACATAATACAACAAAAGTACGAAATACATACATAATTCAACACAATTACGAAATACATACATAATACAACGCAATTACAAAATACATACATAATACAACAAAATTCCGAAATACATACATAATACAACAAAATTACGAAAGACATACATAATACAACAAAATTACGAAATACATACATAATACAACAAAATTACAAAATACATATATAATACAACAAAATTACGAAATACATACATAATACAACGCAATTACGAAATACATACATAATACAATACAATTACGAAATACATACATAATACAACACAATTACGAAATACATACATAATACAACAAAATTACAAAATACATACATAATACAACAAAATTACGAAATACATACATAATACAACAAAATTACGAAATACATACATAATACAACAAAATTACGAAATACATACATAATACAACAAAATTACAAAATACATACATAATACAACAAAATTACGAAATACATACATAATACAACAAAATTACGAAATACATACATAATACAACACAATTACGAAATGCATACATAATACAACACAATTACGCCATGTAAATATTTTTACATGTTATACAGCCCACATCTGATACGCATGGAGATTGTGTTGTGATTCCCCTTTGATTAAAATATAATATCCGTATGTATCGGTTTTATTAATTACTAGCGGGCATAAAATACGCTTTAATATGATATTTTAATTTGTCCGCATATTGTATATATTGCTAGCAGTTCAACCCGGCTTTGTTCGGGCCCTATCTACTGTTCATAACTTGCCTTACGTGTGAATACACTTTATGTAAGATTTCTAATATTTAGCCCAAAATTTTTCTGAGAAATTTCGTAGAGACCGCAGAGGTCATTTTTTTAAAACTTTGACCCCAATTTTAACCTATTAACATTTATTGTTTTGGTCTCAAATCAAAATACAAAGTTGTTCCCATGTCCAAGTTACCTATATCTAAAATTTCAAATCTGTAGACTCAAAATTGACGGAGGTATAATCTGCAAAAGTCAATTCTTTCAACTTTGACATTTTGGCAGCCAAATTTTCACCCCGTCCTTTTAAATTATAATTTCTTCTTGTTGTTTTCGACAAAAGAATCCCAAGTAACTCGAATGACAACTAGAAACTTAGCCGGAGCAGTTGCTGTGCTTTGTCGTAACTATATTTGTTGTACATAATTAGGAAAACTCCGTATTAGTCTTCGTGCGAAAGAGCAGGACACAAAATGTTTTAAATAATAATAATAATAATAATAATAATAATAATAATAATAATAATAATAATAATAATAATAATAATAATAATAGAATAACAATAACAAAGACTTTCGCTGGCGAGGACTACTATTGACCGTAACCAGTTATACAGTCCTTTTGAAATTTTCATCTCTATTTTTCTCGTTATGTACTGAATATTTGTTAATGAAACCAATATGAAATATGTTCCTTATCAAATTTTAAAGATTTTCTATTCTGAAAGAAGTTTTAAAAAATTTAATCAAAAAAGTTATTTTAAAGTCTTTGTTAAAAAAATTTCAGATTTTCTCATTATTCAGACCTGTATTACAAAGAGGGAGTTGCAAAAAATGAGTTGTGGTGTGAGGAAAAATACAAACTGAAACAGAGAGAACATTCAGACCTGTAATAATACAGAGAGGGGATTGCAAAAATGAGTTGTGGTTTGAGGAGAAATACAAACTGAAATAAAGAGAAAGAGAGTTTTAAAATATAATCTTAAAAAGATAAGATACAAGTTAGAAAAGCATTTCATCCTAGGCATGAAAATTGTTAGACAAAATGTTTTTACTATAGGCTTTAAAAAATAATGGTACAAGATTCAATTTGAAATTTATTTATCTTCAAAGTGCACTTTTATAAATTTTACAAAGTAAGGTATAAAAATTTAATTTAAATTGAATAAAAAAAAATTACCTTGGATTTATTTCATGTAATGTACATTTTGTTTTAAAAACATTATCTTTCATCCAGCAATTAATGATATAGATATAACATTTTCAATGTTTTTTTAAGGCGCAACAGAATGTACATTACATAAAATAAATCCAATGTCATTTTTTTATTTAATTTAAATTAAATTTTCATACCTTACTTTGTAAAATTTATAAAAGTGCATTTGGAAGATAAATAAATTTCAAATTGAATCTTGTACATTTATTGTTAAAGCCTATAGTAAAAAACATTTTGTTTAACAATTTTTATGCCTTGGATGAAATGCTTTTTTAACTTGTACATTTATTCTGGAGATAATTTCTGAATATATATGGCTATTGAATTTATCTCCCAAATCTCGAGATTATTATTGAACCAACAGACAGACAAAATGTACATTATATATAAATATATATATAAATATATATATATATATATATTCATAACTTACTACCTAGCTCTACCTATGTATTGAGCACTGTTGAAGTAAATACCGAAAATTCATGAATAAAATTATATCTTTGTATATTAATTTAATTTATGTGATTAAATGAAATAATCATATGTGTGTGTGTGTGTGTGTGTGTGTGTGTGTGTGTGTGTGTGTGTGTAATCTGAGGTTAGTTTTTTTCCAGAGATTAAGTAACCAATAAAGTTTAACAAGATTGATACAAGAGTGCTCAATACCGAAGTAGAGCAAAGTATATTCTTTATTTGTTTCTACATAAGCAGTAAAATGTTGCTATACAGTCATAAGCGTGTTTTGGTCGGCTAGTTAGTTAAAGCAAAGTATGCAAACATACAAACATACACACATACACACAGACAACTGCTTTTCATATAGATGTGTGACAAATTAAGGCAGGAAAAATGTACGACAAAGCATGTCTACTACGCTTGCTTATTCTCTATGTGTGTTATATTTAGACACGACAAAAGCAAAGCTTGTAAACTTTGCTCTCGTATAAACTGTATCGTCTTGAGAGATCTCTAGTTACTGGCAACTAGCTGACCGAAACATGCTTATGACTGTGTAGCAACATATTACTCCTTATGTCAAAACAATTAAAGAATATATATATATATGTATAAATATACATATAAATATATATATATATGGAAATTCTGTATATATATATATATATATTTATTTATATATATATATATATATATATATATATATATATATATATATATATATATATATATATATATATATATACAGAATTTCCAACAATACACAAAACTTTAGAAAATATACAGAGCCCTATAAAAATATACAGAGCTTTATAAAAATCACCCCGCGGGGTTATATAAAAATCAATATGTTCATAAAATACATCGATCTTATGTCACAAACTCCTACAAGAATATTGGTGATAAACCGTAATAACCAGATATATTCCTGCATTACATTAACCAGATTACTTACAGTTTTTTTACAGTTTTAACAAAAGGGATACAATAATATCGCAGAGTCTCCATTCACACTAAACGTCTACAGATTGCCAAGCAGCAATATATTACATATGAAATATGTCTCTGTGGAATTTCCACAGGTCCTGGTAGTTATATATATATATATATATATATATATATATATATATATATATATATATATATATATATATATATATTGTGTTAAATAAAACCCAGAAAATAAAATCATTAACCCTTGTCCTCGAGTGGTCTTCGGGCCTTGATAAGTGGTGATTCCATTGTAAAAAAAAAGACCTGTTTTTTCTTCTTTAACAGACTATGGATACCCACGAAGGGGGTGCCTGCGCGTGAAATTTTTTGTATCAGGTGTGTGCAATCTCCGACCACACCTCTCCTGAGTTGACATTGTTAAATACCAGTGGCAAGTGAAGTGTTTGTACAAGACGGTTGGAAACAAATACCGAGAGAAGCGGAGAGCACATACAGTGCCTAAATTTACCACTGGTCACCCATCTGGTACTAACCAGGCTCAACGTTGCTTAACTTCGATGATATGACGAGAACCGGTGTGTCAACGGGATTATGCCGTATATATATATATATATATATATATATATATATATATGTCTGTGTGTCTGTTTGTCTGTGTACATTTTCCTACGCAAAATACTCTGTCAATTTTTAGTCTACAGACGAGAAATTTGATATACAGGGTACTGAGATTTGGCAAAATCTATTTGGTCGGTCTTCGGACAGAAATTTGGCTGTTAAGGGGTCAAAGTTCAACGATTTGACCTTGGAGAACTCTACAAAACTCCTCCGACAATTTTGGGTCTAAACACTTGATATTTTAGATATAGGTTCCTTGGACATGGATCTAATTTAATAACTTGATTTGAGCCCAAAACAATAAATGTTAAAGGGTCATAATAGGGGTTAAAGTTTTAAAAATTTACCGTTTTTTTTGTTGTTGTTTTTTGTTTTTTTCTGCTCAGCATACACCTCCAAAAACCCGGGCAACGCCGGGCACCCATGCTAGTATATATATATATATATATATATATATATATATATATATATATATATATATATATATATATAGGCAGTAGAGTTTAGTTTCCCAGAAGTACCAGAAGTACATCCAATGAAGCAACGTGTGTCTACCAAAAAGTGCTCAATGAGTAAACAGAGCAGGTATATTAAATGTTTGTATAAATGAATTATATATTATTATTATTATTATTATTATTATTATTAAAAAGTCGTATTCCTGTTTGTTCACAATGTGTTTAATATGTACAAAAGCTTCACTATATCACAAATTAATTTTCATATTGAAAACGGACTAGTATACAGTTTTACTCCTAGCACCTTTTCTATATATACTATTTATTCAAAGCAAATCTACATTACAGACGTTAACTGATTTGCATATTATATTAGATAAAATCTATTTTAATAATTAGCTTGATGTTGGTAATTTTTATTACTAAAAGAATTGCTTTAATTGTTCAGCTCAAAAATATTATTTATAAGTTAAGTTATTTAATATATTTTAATTTAATTTAGATTTAATTTAATTTATTTTTTATTATTTATGTTAGCTGATATCAGTTCCGTTTAAAAAGGAAAGCAAGCTTTCTTTATTTAAATAATTCGAGTTATTTCCCTTTAAGCTATGAGAGTTATTTTCCCGTTTGATTTTCATAGATGAAGACTGATGTATTTTATAAACATATTGATTTTTTTATGACCCTGCGTGATAATTTTTATAAAACGCTATATATTTTTATAAGGCTCTGTATATTTTATAAAGTTTTGTGTATTGTGTATAATTCTCTGTGTATTTTGTACAGGCTCTTTATAATTTAAAACAATTTTTTCTATATTTTATAATATTCTGTGTTTTATAAAGCTCTGTATGTTTTTATTAACATTTGTATTATGGATCTGTGGCGCAACGGATAAAATTGCTAGCTTATAGTCGCTTATAAGTGACACTCGTATGGTAGTTTGAGATTTAATTCTCACTATAGTCAATACTAAGAATAACGATTGACTTGAGACTTTTACACGGACATGGCTGCTACAACAAGAACAATATACACCCATGGCTTAAATAACAAATTTCGCCCACGTATCTAAACTATTCCAGGTCAGATTACTGAGGTTTGTTTGCGAAAAAAAACATAAATATATAAATATGAATAAATAAAATATAAGGATAGTTATTTAAACTTACACTTATTTTTTTTAATCCTTTATGATGTACGTACTCGTTATTGAACGAACATGTCATATTCCAAAAATCATGCAAATTCATCAAGTTGTTCTCTTTTTAAACCAAGAAAATAAAAATATGTATAACTAAGCGTGACGTAGGATTTTGTATCGTCCATGTTTTCTTTGACTCAACATTAATAAGGCAGAAATAACTTAATTCGAACTATCGAGATGAAAATCAGCCTTATGGTGGATACATTTAGTATTAAAGTCGCTAATAAATCGCAAGTTTTTATATTCTAAGTATAAAATAAATACGAGATTAATTTACTGAATTTTTGGAATATGACAGCTTCGTTCCGTGACGAGTACGAATATCAGAAAAATTTTCTGTATTTTTTTTTGTTTGTTTAATATGTGTAATTCAAAAACAAATACTAATATAAGAATAAAAATATTAATGTGAGGGTCAGGCTTCTAATTAGTGATACACGACAGTGGTGCATATTAATTCCCGGAAAACGCTGGGTTTCCTGACTCGTTAAAATGGAACCTATTGGTTTAATTTGTTCTGATTTTTTGAGACAATTCCTGGTTAGATTGTTGACAGTTTATTTAAAAAAAAAAAAAAATCATCGTAATAATAAAAATTAAAAAATAAATAAAAATAATAATGAAAAATAATTTTTTTTTAAATATTAAACAAAAAAAAACAAATAAAAATGAATAAAGCAAGACAAAAGGGAACCTTGTATATGTAAGAGTGACAATAAGGTGGGGTTGAGGACGCAAATTCCTTCAATCAAGAGAATTTGTCATTTAAACGCTCGAATTCAGATTCGTATAATCTAAGATTAAGGGAGGTAATCCATTAAAGACTAGATACCAATTTAATTAAGCAATTATATCAGATGGAAGAAACATTTCAATCCAATTAATGAAACGAACAGTAATTGATAAAACTTGCTTATGTTCTCTTTATTGTTACTTACCAAGAAAATAATAATCTCTTTTTAGAAAAAAATAAGGCTGTTTTAGTTGATTTTTTTTTTCAATGATGGCATTAGACTTTTCTAAGTATTCCTCCATTTTAGAGATACGTCCTCGAGACACAACTTCACGATATATCCTCGAGATACGTCATCGAGATACGTCTTTGAAATACGCCGTCGAGATACGTCTTTGAAATATGTCGTCGAGATACGTCCTCGAGATGTGCCCTCGGGATATGCCCTCAAAAAGCGCCATAAAGATATGTCCTCAAGATACGTCCTCGAGATACGCCTTCAAGATACGTCCTCAAAATACGCCCTCAAGATTCCAACGTAAACAAGTTCTTGATAAGCCGTTCCCCTTAAGTAATCCAATATACCAAATTTACACTTCTAACTATGACTATGATGTTGTCCTTTTGACCACTGTAGACTCTTTAACCCTTATCCTCGAGTGGCCTCTGGATCTTGATAAGTGGTGATTCCCTTGCAAAAAAATACGTCCTCGAGATACGTCCTCGAGATACGTCCTTGATACATTCTCGAAATACGTCCTTGAGTTACGTCCTCGCATCTCTATCAAATACATTTTTCCCCCGTCTTCTGGTCTGTCAGGCTTAAGTTTGAAACGGAATTCTTGTTGGTTATTCTCGCCTCATTTTCGCATATGTATCATATTCTACAAGGGTGTCTCAGAAGTTGCACACCATTTACTGATCTTCGTGGAGTGGCTACTCCGCTCACCAGATCTGTCACTCTTGGCATTTTTGTCTTCGGGAACATCTCAAATGTGTACTAGAATTGTCCATCTGTTGAGCTAATGAACAAGAAAATAGATATTATATTTATTTTTATAAAAACCTAGATGATGTGCGACTTTTGGGACACCCTGTATATTTCACATTCATCTCCAAAAAGCGGGGATAAAAAAATAAAGTAAACATTCCTTTTAAAAGAAAATGTTTTTAAAACATAATAAGTAAAACATAATTCTTTTCAAACGTAACTCAATCCCAGAACTTAGTTATATTTTAGAATATTTGTTTGTTATTGATTATCTAGAAAAAGGCATTTGGGAAGCAAATGTTCATTAATCACACCGAATAATAATAATAATAATAATAATAATAATAATAATAATAATAATAATAATAATAATAACCCCCTTTTGTAAGTGTCGCCATAAATGGGCACCACACCAAATAATTAGGAGGGTCAAGGAGGATGAAAACACCGAGAGGAGAAAGCACTAGCCAGACATCTGCTAGCTGGGTGCAAAGGAGACTGGTACCTTGGAGAGGCTTTTTGCCACCACAATTCCAGAGAAGACCAATGGTCGCTTCCGAAAATAAATCAATGGTAAAGAAATCAATTGCAAAGAAAGAGGTAGAAAGTACTGGTAGTCTGGGGAGACTTTTTGTCACTCAGACTCCAGGGAATACTACGTCGTACTCAAAGAGCAATCTTTGATGATGGCTTGTGTGACTAATCCTAGTGAGAAAATAATAATAATAATAATAATAATAATAATAATAATAATAATAATAATAATAACAATAATAATAATAATAATCTATATATTAATAGGATAACGTGTGTGTTATTTATTTTGTGTCACACATAGACACGAGTGACTGTCTTTTAATTTTTATGTACTTCCATTTCTTGTAATAAATAATTTTATCGAGAATTCTTCATAAGTTTTGGTTTCGGTTTCAATTATAGCTAATGAAACCCAAATCATTTATTTTTTTATAAATAATTTTACCAAGAATTTTTCATAAGTTGTGGTTTCGGTTTCGGTTTCGACTATAGCTGAAGGAACTCAAGTTTTATTTATATATATATATATATATATATATATATATATATATATATATATATATATATATATATACTTTCGTATATTAATTTTATTTTATTTTAAATGAAGTAGTTATATATATATATATATATATATATATATATATAACTACTTCATTTAAAATAAAATAAAATTAATATACGAAAGTATAAATTTATGCGTAAACTTTAAGTATTTACTTCAAAAGTGCTCAATACGTAGGTAGAGCTAGTTAGTAATTTATAAAATATATATGGCGATTAAGCTAAACTTAATTTTTCGCGTTTCATCCACTCTAGGATTCTTCAGGCTTATGCGCCTATATATATATATATATATATATATATATATATATATATATATATATATATATATATATATATATATATATATATATATATATGTATATAATTATTTTTTTACTATAATAATTAAATACCTACAGACACTAGTGTTTCATCCTTTCGGGATTCTTCAGTGCAGGGTATTACGATTACTACCAGTCGAACGATTCAAACCCCGCGACACGAGACATCTCTGGCTCGATTAACGGAGGCCGTATCCATTCGGCTACCATTAACCGTGTGAAATAGCATTGAATTTTAAACATTTTAATTTAAATGTTCATTACGTCAGACAGACAGTGATCAAATCGTTATACGATGATCTACGCATAAGAGCTAAATTGACCAACTTTTTAATTCAACTGATATATATATATATATATATATATATATATATATATATATATATATATATATATATATATATATACTATTTTCATAAAGTTTGATTTCAGTTTCGATTCAAGCTGATGTACCCAATCATCTGACCATTTCTTTTGAAATCGCAACTTTATATATAAAAATCAATAGAACAATAACTCTATAATAATATATACGAAATCTGCAAGAATTAAAATATATTTAAGCGTACTTTACTACCGTGCTACGCTGGGCGTCCCTGCTAGCTTAGATAAATACATTTGCAGTTTTAACAAAAGAGCTACAATAATTTCAGAGCACCTTCATTAATGCTGAACATCTACATAGCGTCAACATCAATATATTACATATGAATGAGTTCCCTGTGTAATTTCCACAGGCCCCGCTAATAATAATAATAATAATAATAATAATAATAATAATAATAATAATAATAATAATAATAATAACTTGGCGATGGTTGTCAAAATGTGGCTAAATGGTTGGGACAGAAGTTCTAATATGTGGCGCACAGGAGCAATCGCTCAGGACAAAGTGAAGTGTTACATTGATAAAATGGCTGAAAGTCGCTTATGTCAGTAGTTGTGAGAAGTTAATTCAAAAGAAGTACAAGAGACGACATGACAATATTGCGAGAAAGGCCCATTGGGATATACGCATGTAAGGAAATTACTTGGAATGCAGTGAAAAATAGTACAAGCATGTTCCAGAAGGGGCGGTGGAAAGTGATAATGTTAAATTGCTGCAATATATGAATATCCAATGTGATAATGTGTTTGAAGCAAGGAGACCAAATTTAGTCTTGTTGGCAAAAAAGAAATACTCGACAATAATTATTGATATAGAAGTGCCAGCTGATATGAATTTGGAGGAAAAAGGAAAAGAAAAAGGTCGAAAAGCACCAACACTTACAAAGGAAGATAAAGAGATTATGGAAGTTGAAAAAAGACGAAGTTGTAGCTGTTGTGAGTGGAGCCCTGGAAAGCGTGACAAAAGAATTTGACAAGTGGATTAAGAAATTGGGATCATTGCAATGTTGGGGTGCTTCAAAAGACTGCCCTGTTGGGGAACCGCCACAATTTTGCGGAAAGTGCTAAAGACAGAGAAAACAAATCCTATGGTCATTTGTTATGATCCGCCTATCAGCATATAATCGGCAATAATACCTGCGAGACAAATAAGAAGAAGAAGAAGAAGAGGGAGGAGATGAAGCAACAGAAGAGGAGTAGGAGTAGGAGAAAGGGAGGCATAAGAACGGGGATAAGAAAAAGAAGGTAAAACGAAATATGAAGTATTATAAGAAAGGAAAAAAGAAGGGAAAGAAAAATTAAAAACAAAGATGAATCGCGTAAAATGAAGAAGAAGAAGAAGATGATGATGATGATGAGGAGGAGGAGGAGGAGAAGGGGGGAGGAGCAAGAAGAAATAAAAAAAGAGGAGAGAAGGAGGAGGAAGAGGAGAAAAAGAAAAAGAAGAGAAGGAGAAAAAAGAAGAAGAAGAAGAAGAAGAGGAGGAGGAAGACGGTGAATGAGAAGAAAAGGAAAAAAAGAAAGGAGGAAAGAAGAAAGGGAAGATTTAAATAAGATGGTGAGTGAAACAAAAAATATAAAAAGATGAAAAGGAAAAAAGAAAAAGATGAAGAAAAGATGAAAAGGAAAAAAGAAGGGAAAGAAAAATTAAAACAAAGATGAATCGCGTAAAATGAAGAAGAAGAAGAAGAAGAAGAAGAGGAAGAGGTGAAACAATAAAACACATAAAACACATAATAAGTAAACTAGCCTCAAAAGAATATAAAGGCAATCATGACAGCGTTGGGATGTTGTTGTTGTTTTGTTTTGTTTTTTTTTGCTTTTGTTTTTGTTTTTTGAGCTCTGCAAACGGCTGCACCTGGAACATGTTGACAACTGGTACAAACAAAAATCGGAGACAGTACTGAAAAAGGAAAAACTAAAAAATCCTTTGGGACATGTAGGTACAAAAAAGAAACCAAATCCAAGTAAGGCGATCGAACGCCATACAAATTAATAAGGAAGGAAAATGCGAAATTCTAGATTCTATATGCATATTCTTTCGAAAAAAGTTTCTTACTTAAAGTAATGTCTTAATTCGACCATATTTACTCCTCTTTTATTTTACATATATATAAGCGAATAAAGAAATCTGTATTTATAAAGATTTTGCATTCGAAATATCAGGAAAGTCAAAATTAAGTTTTCCGATTCGAAGAAAAGAATTAGAAACTAAATTCAAAATGCTACCGACGGACAAAGCAAGAAAAGTAATGACAAATTTTTCATAATTTTTGCTTAATTCATTCCGTCAATCAAAAATAATTCCATGAATTGCAGACATTTATGTAAATAAACGAAAAGTAGACTATCATTTCTATCCTGATTAGTTTTTATCATTTTAACTTTTTTTTTCCGCAATGTTAATGAATTTTAATCGAACGAACTTTACAGGTTTCAGAAGTAAAACTTTCCAAAAGTCTACGTAATACCAACAGTAGTTTCACTTTCATTTATTGAATCAACAACGTCAGGTATGCTTTCAGTTACCTACAACCCAGTCTGTGGTCTCGTCCTGAGGTCGGAATGATAACGATTATTCTGTATTGCTGTGAGACTTGACCGATGAGAGTTACAGATCTCAAAAGGTTGTTAGTGATTAACAAATACTGTCTACACCAACATCTGCTGGTCCGCTGGCACCATTTTATCTCTAACGCACAAATCGGGACGCGATACAGGATCATCCTTCTTAATCAAGCGCTTTCAAAGAGGAGACTGTGTTGGTTTTGTCACGCTCCACGCCTCAACAAAGAAGAGTATATCCACGAAGAAATAGCGCAATTACAATTTAAAGATTGTCGAAGATGCAAAGGAGGTCAGCTGAAGACATGGTTGCACACCATCGAAACCGATGTTGAACCTAGCTCCTGTCTACAGGTCTACATCGTTTGTTACTAACTCTGAAACGAGCTGTCCATCACTATCTCGACCGCTGTGGACCGTCCTGCATTGTTTGCATTCGTCCGGGACGTTGCGTCTTCCATGGGCGAAACCAGCTAAACATAGCCTGTGTGAATGCCGTCTTAAGTCGGTCAAATCTTTATTTTGCATTTGAGTTTAGCTCTCAGAAACCTTTACCTTTTCATGGGGACTAATAAGATATCATATCTTTATAAACTGCATCCCTCTTTCTCTCTCTCTCTCTCTCTCTCTCTCTCTTTCTCTCTCTCTCTCTCTCTCTCTCTATATATATATATATATATATATATCCCTCTCTCTCTCCCTGTCTAGATATTCATGTCATCTATCTATCTATCTATCTATCTATCTATCTATATATATATATATATATATATATATATATATATATATATATATATATATATATATATTTAAAAGAGTGTAGCCATCAACAATTGTGGGTTTTTCAACATTTTATCATATTTTTATTATAAAATATTTTTATAACGCGTTTCAAGCTTTGTTTCGCTCTTTTCAGATATTTTCGTAAAAAGGTTGTTTTTTTTTTAAATGAGAGTTTGAAATGTTAATTTTACATTTTTTCAGAGTGATGTGGTCTCAGATATTCTGTCCCCAACAGTTGAGGACAGAATGTCTGAGACCACATCACTCTGAAAAACACATTTGGTATCAGCAGATGTAAAATTAACATTTCAAACTCTCATTTAAAAAAAACAAACCTTTTTACGAAAATATCTGAAGATAGCGAAGCAAAGCTTGAAACGCGTTATAAAAATATTTTAAAATGGAAATATGATAAAATGCTGAAAAACTCACAACTGTTGATGGCTACACTCTTTTAAATATACATTTTTTCTCTCGTTGGAACTACACAACCATCACTTTATATATATATATATATATATATATATATATATCGGCGCCTCTATTCAGTCCCATGAACAATAGAACCCCTGTAAGTGTAATTGTGAGGCAAGTATTGCGCAATCCCAATCCACACCTCTTCTGAATTGACACTGCTTGGGTCTAGAGGCAACGAGAGGTCCAAGACTGACTGGAAACAATGCCTATATATATATATATATATATATATATATATATATATATATATATTTATGTGTGTGTGTGTGTGTGTGTGTGCATGTAGAGTGTCTATAAATTCCGTGAACACCTTTATAATTATTTGTATTATAAATATGTAAAAAAAAAAAATTAGAAAGTAGAAAACAAAATCTATTTTTAAAGGTTTTATACACATTTAAGTTTTCACATGTCCTCTATTATTAGCAATACAAAACTTATACATTTTTTAACCTGCACACTAATTTACGGACCTTCTATATATATATATATATATATATATATATATATATATATATATATATATATATATATATATATATACATGTTTAGCAATTTTATCAGTTCTAAATCTCGGCGACTATTAATCAGAATTTGACAAAAGAAGGCTCGTTAGAAAGCTAATGATTTGACTTGTATAGTGGGCTATGTGACACTGTCCCGTAAGGTCGCAAATTATCGTTTCAAAAGGTGAAGGATTACTTTTCTATATTAATTCATCATAAAATGAGCAAGTTTTTGGCCACATTTTGGGCGGGGGTAGTAGTGAGGTTTATTGCTGATAGATTTTCCGGTGTGCTGAAAACAAATATGCGCGCTTGTGCGTACAACAATGGCCACCATTTATAACATAAAGAATTACATTTCTTAATACCCCGGAAAATATATATTTGCGGAAAATTTAAATGCGATATTTATTTTCAGCACATTCGAAAACCGATTGAAATCAAGTTTTTTTTTTTAAGTTAGTTTTGTGTTGATCTTCCAGGCCATAATTGCCAAATAAACGTTACCCCTAAAAAAATAATAGACGCACTCCCCAAAAGGTGGTTATAGGGTTGGTGTTCATTTTTCGTTAAATTAATATAGAAAAGTAATCCTCCGCTTTTTAAACTATAATATCTTCAAATCTTAGCAACTGCTTGTTTCATGGGATTTCAGCAACATCAAAATCTTATAATAGTGATAAGTTTAAAGGATTTTTTGTGAATGGAAAGATACTGCACCTTGACCAATATTTCGATCATAGTCATTTGTGTTCCTAGTTTTGCATATGAATTACAAAATATCTGATATTTCCCCAAACCCTCTGGCCTTGATGGAGGGGAGACTAAAACTTTTTGCTATGGTTTCAAATGATCTGAAATAACAGCAAAAAAGAGACTTGATTCCAAATATTTCTTGTATGTTACATCTCCCCACTTTTAGAAATAGGGCACGATTATCAAATAATCCTTATACATTGTGAAATTTACTTTATGTATAAAAACCAAAGAGGGAGAAATAATATATGAGAAACATTTGGAATCAAGTCTCCCCTTGTTGTTATTTTAGATCATTTGAAACTACAGCAGGAAGTTTTAATCTTCCCTTTCATCAAGCCCAGAGGTTTGGAGAAAATATATATATATATATATATATATATATATATATATATATATATATATATAGTGTGTGTGTGTGTGTGTGTGTGTGTGTGTGTGTGTGTGTGTGTGTAGGAATTATGATTAAATTCTTTGGATTAAAATATATATAAATATATATTCAAGTTATGAATTTATTGTTTGAAAAAAAAGGAATATATGGAAAAGAATTATATTTATTTCTTTAATCCATGGACTTTCAATAATGGCTATATCATCAGAGGAAATGAAATGCAGTTAGCAAAAGGATCAGTTATTAATAGATATATGTTTTTTCGTATATGCACATCGAAAATGTCATTAAATTTTATTTAAATAGCATAGGCGGAAGATATCATACGCTTAGGCAATCAAACGTTAAAAAAGTTCGATTATTTGCAGGATATTGCTGCCATTTCGGACAAGGAAAAGATTGAGAGTACTCCATTGCTTCCAATATTTTCCTTGGATCATTATTTTTAATTCTAGATGCCAAGGAGGCGCTAGCAGTCTATTCAGGAAAAGGGGGTGGGCTAGCAGTCTGTTATAAAAGCCAGGAGGGCGTTAGTAGTCTATTATAGTTTATTTTAGAAACCAAAGGGGCGCCAGTAATCTATTCTAAAAAAAAAAAAAAAAAAAAAAAAAACAGTGACGCTAAAAGGCTGTTCTAAAAGCCAGAAAGGCATTAGAAGTCTGTTTTAGAAGCAAGGGTACGCCAGCAGTCTATGCTAGAAGCAATATGGGCGCCAGCTCTCGGTCGCTATGAGTCCTTTCTAAAGGCTTAGAGGCGCTACCAGTGTATTCTAGATACATATATGACGCTAGCAGTCTATTCTAGAAGCTAAGGAAGCACCAGCAGTCTTTTCTAGTAGCCAGACGGGCAGTAGTAGTCTATTCTAGAAGAGGGCGCTAGAAGTTTATTATAGAAGCCAAGGGGGAACTAGCAGTCTAATTTAAAAACCAACCGCTAGCATTTTATTCCAGAAGCCAATGAAGCGCCAGCAGTCTATTCCAGAAGCTAAGAAGGTGCCAGCACTGTTCTAGATACCAAGGGGGCGCCAGCATACTATTCTAGAAAACAAGGGGTGCTAGCAGTCTGTTCTAGAAGCCAGGAGTGCGGTAGTAGTCTATTTCATAAGCCAAAGGGCACAACCAGTTAATTCTAGAAGCCAACTAGGCGCTAACAATCTATTCTAGAAGCCAAGTGGACACCAGCAATCTAGAAGAAAAGAAAACACATTATTTAATTTCTATTTAATTTATATGATCCCTGGTCTCTAGCAACGCCCGGTGGTTCTAACATAAACGTGACACACGTACGAAATTGCTGTTTATAACTTAAGAAGACACATTTTCAAATTTAAACGTGACGAACCAAAGAAAATTTTTATTTTTTAATTGAAAAGAAAATTTTATTTCAATATTTCAATATTTGGAGTGACATCCCGACTAAAGTTCTACTAACGAGTGGAACGATAAAATTATTGCCTGAAAGAAAACAACACTACAGTTATATTTTAAAACTTTTATTGGAAAAAAATCAATTCAGGTAACTTGATTATATAGTAGGGACGACATCTATTCAATGTAGCCGCTTTCAGCCTCAATCACCGCCGTGATACGGGTTCGGAATTGGGAGTAAGCCTTTTCCACGAGTGCCGGCGGCAGCTCCGCGAATACTCTGCAGATGCCGGAAATCAGGTTGGTTTTGGTGTTGTGAGAAGTCATGTTGGTGATGTTCTCGGCGTATGACCAAACGAAATAGTCCAACAGGTTCAGGTCGGGAGAAGAGAGGGGGTAGTAAGAGGAGGGTACAAAATTGTAGCACTCATTCTGAAGCCAAGCCTGGATCTCTTTGGACTTGTGGGTTAGGGTTACGGTTAGGGTTTTGGATTTGTAAGCCGGCGCCTAGTCCTATTGCCACACCTAGGACCTGTCAGGGGCCACCTGATTACACAAAGGGATCATCACACTCTTCAACATTTCCAGGTACACTTTGGTGTTGACTTTCAAACCGACTACGAAGATGTGAGGTGATATGATGTGACTCTCATTTGAAACCACAGCAAAGACCCTAACCGTGGCCGAAAACTTTGTTTTCATAACCCTGGGCACATCCCTGTTATTCGCGACAATTCAGCGGTAGTCCTTGCTGTTGTGCACCTGGTTTTGGCAGAAATTCTTTTCGTCTGAAAAGAACCAGAGCATGTTTCACTTCTTGGGATGCTTCAGTTTGTTAAGCAACCTGACGGACTTGATTAGCCTGACGTTCTTTGTCTTCTCAGTAAAGATATGGCTTGTCTGACGCTGTAGGACTTACACTTCAAGTCCTCCTTCACACATGCATTCACAGTTGTCTGTGAGACGCTTAAATCTTTGGAAATCTACCGAATAAGCAGGTGAGGAGTTTCATTAAGATTGCTTGGAACTTTTGGTCCACGTCTTCCTGGCGGTGTTTTCAGGCTTGGGCTTTCTCTCCATCACCTCCGAAGGGTCGTCCAGTGCGTTAAGCTGTGCCCTTAAGCATGGAACCGTCCGGGTTGGCATTTTGATGGTGCTGGCAATGGTCCTGTTGTCATAACTTGGATCAATAGAGACCATAAATTGTACAGCGGCACATCTCCAATCACGCTCGTTAAACATTGTGTCACTTTCAGACATGATAGAAGGCTCCTATCGCTCTTGAGATTTGTACACAACTGGCCAACTAGTCGATGGTCTGCAACAGAAAAGGAAACTGTTTTTAATCAAACGGAAATGGAATCATGTCGTTTGAAATGTTGAAATTTAAGTATGACACGTCAAAGATAGTTATATTTCATGCTTAAAAGTGACAGTTTAAAAAATGCTGCTTCAAATGTATGCGTGATATACAAAACAAAATGCTATTTCAAAGTTATATTTGACAGACAAACGAAAATGCTATTATAAACTTATGCCTGACAAACCAACGCTGTATCAAACCTATGCATGGCAGACCAACAAAAATGCTATTTTCTGTGTTGTTGTCTGACAGACAAACAAGAATGCTATTTCAAACTTATGTTTGATAGACTAACGAAAATGCTATTTCAAACTTATGCTTGACAGACCAACGAAAATGCTATTTCAAACTTATGCTTGACAGACCAACAAAAATGCTATTTCAAACTTATGCTTGACAGACCAACGAAAATGCCATTTCAAACTTATGCTTGACATACCAACGAAATGCTATTTCAAACTTATGCTTGACAGACCAACGAAAATGCTATTTCAAACTTATGCCTAACCGAGAAACGAAAATGTTAGTTATAACTTATGTTTAACAGACGAAAGAAAATGCTATTTCAATCTTAAGCCAGACAGGCCTACTAGAATGCTATTTCAAACATATGTTTGACAGACTAAGGAAAATACTATTCTATACTTATGCCTGACAGACCAAAGAAAATACTATTTCAAACATATTCCTAACATACGAAAGAAAATGCTATTTCAAACTTATGCCTGACAGACCAACGAAAATACTATTTTAAACTTATGCCTGACAGACCAACGAAAATCTTACTTTTTTACTTAAGCATGACAAACATCACGACAGAAAGAGTCTTTTGAATACATTAGAGTAAAGATGTGATCCATTAGATCTTCGCGATTCACAAATAAAAATGCAATTTGAACTTGAAACTCTATAGACCGATCATCGACTGACGAACAGATCTTAAAATAAAGGCACGAGGACGCATTTAAAAAGGTTATATTTTTCTGTGTTGACTTTTCTCTTCAAAACAGCCTTTGCACTAATTCGATATTATTGCGCGCGCGAAAAATAAGCCCTTTTAAAAAATCAGTATTCGACCATTTCTCTCTGTGTTTTATTAATTAATTTATTTATTTTTGCATAATTTTTACTAATTAATTGGATTAAATCTTGTGAGATATAATCTCAAATGACAGGAGCTGGCGTCTTCTTAAATTGACTACGACGAAGCATGTTTAATTAGCGACTTAATTATATTTAATGCAAAGATGGGCGAAAATTAGATTGCTGTGTGAATTCGTTGATTAGCTTTGTTTTATTGCCTGTTTGTTTCGTTTTCTTGTCTTTGTTTGTTATTTGTTGCGAAATAATAAATGAAGGCTTTAAAACGAGCGGCGGATGAATTTCGTAACTTTTATCCGGATAAATATTTTTAGTTTTTTTTTTTGTTTTTTTTTTTTTTGTTTTTTCTTTTTTCAAATAGAAATAGGAGAGTTCGCAATAAGAATCAAATCTTTACAAAGCACGAAAAGGTTGTTTCGGCGTTTATATTAGTTCGATTGATTATTCATAATTTTCTTTTGATAGTTTAGTTTTCTCGCTTGTTACAAAATGCCGTAGAAAAGATAAAAGTTCATCTTCCTTTCTTCCTTTTTTTTTTCTTCCTACTTTTTGAAGTTTATGTGCGTCCGTTCGTTTCATTGTTATCTCCCTTGGATTGTTTTGTATTCCGAAACCTTTGCAAGATTTGGCTTGTGCAAAAGATCTTTAGAAAGATGAAAGTTCAGAAACTCAACCTCATCTTTTTCTCAACAAAAACCACACACAAACAGAAAATTAAAGAAAAATTATTCGAAAGGAAATATTGATAACGAACGTGACCGCCTGGAAATTTCGCAGCTTTTTTTATAATTTACAAATAATAATAATATTCCACACGGCATAATCAAGTTGAAACACCGATTCCCGTTGGATCACCGAAGTTAAGCAACGTTGAACCTGGTCAGTACTAAATGGTTGATCATTTGGGACTTCCAGATGTGCGCTCCGCTTATCTTGGCATTGTTTCCAGTCGTCTTGGTCTTCTTCTTGCCACTGGACTCAAATAGTGCCGATTCAGGAGAGGTGTGGTTGGAGATTGCGTAACCCTTGCCTCACAATTACACCCCCAGCTACCTTTAAAGGGGGGGGGGTATTCCTTTGTCTTCTGAGACTGAACTGAGGCATCGAATAATACTCCTTTTGTAAATAAAATAAAAACAGTTTAAAAAATCTGATAGGTACACCACTGCTTGATAAGTCCCAACTCTTGTCCCATCGAGCAAATGTTACATCACAGTGCTTCTTTAAAAACGTACTTCAACGGAATGTGCTCCGATGAAATTAATGCACTTGTACTTTCACTTTAGAGAGCCCCAGACGCCGGAAAACACTCTATTCCTTTGTCTTGCCTTTATCCACGGTAACCTTCCATTCGGAATTCCTTGTCTGCTCTCTATTTCTCTGACTTTACGATTTAATTTTAATGATATGTGTAAAATTGCCATGGTACGTGAAATAGATATCTTGCTGCACAACTCCCTGCTTAGTATGTCCCCTATAGATCTGGCCTTAATCATAGTACTCTCTTAAACCTTAACCCTTTATGACTTGGTTGAAATAATTCGTTCAGTCGTAAATAAATGAATATAACGGCATAAAGTGGGAATTGATTCAAACACGCCTTGTACGTATTAGTTCAGTATCTGGGTAGATGCCAGATACCTTCTGATTGCAACTGCATTGCTTACATTCAGTATGCCGCCATTCAAAATTAACATTGTTTTTTAATCATCTACATAATAATTCAGGTAATAAAGGGATAATGGTATTATGCGTTGTTTGGGGTTAATAAAAGTAAATATACTCCTGATCTTAAATGGAACACGTATATCAAATCTGTTGCCAAGGCCGCTGGAAAAATGGTGGGATCTTTCTATCGATCCAGTAGATATCTCACTGCTGATGCTATTCTCTACCTATATAAGAGCCAGGTACGTCCAAGGATGGAATACTGTTGCCACATCTGGGCAGGAGCTGCTAGAAAGGACTTGTACTGCCTTGATAGAGTTCAAAATAGACTTCGTAGCCTCGTAGGAGATGTCCTTTTCTCCTCCTTGCAACCTTTATCTCACAGAAGAGATGTTGCGAGTTTGTCTCTGATGTATCGTTATTTTCATGGCAAGTGTTCAACTGAGCTTCAATCTATGGTCCCCCCTCGCCAAACTTTCACAAGAAACACTCGTCTAGCTGTAAACACTATCAATAATTTCCCCACACTCTTTATCTGTGCCTAAACCTAAACGTAGATTCCATGAACAAAGCTTCTTTCTTAGAACTGCACGCCTGTGGAATTGTCTTCCGTTTTCCTGCTTTCCGGCTGACTACAATATGGTTGCCTTCAAGTCTAATGTAAATAAGTTCTTGATGAGCCGTTCCATATAAGTTATTAAATTTACCAAATTTTCATTACTAATGATTACTATATTGACCAATTTCTACTGTACACTCTTTAACCCTTATCCTTGAGTGGCCTCTGGGCCTTGATAATGTGGTGATGCCTGTGTAAAAAAATAAAAAAAAGTAAATATACTTTGATAAATACTTTTTATTCTTTCCTATTTTTCTTCATTTTTTTTCAAATATATTAAATACCGTTAGCTTGCTTTATTCTAAATATCACGTGATGGGACCTTCTGATTATCCTATGCTAGAAACTCATGTAAAATTTTTATTACGGACTTCACTTTCATATTACTAATATCTCCTAAAAAGCTCTACAGTTACTTGTAACCGATTGACTGAAACATACTCATGAATGTGTAACGGCATATAAATGTTTCTGTACAACAAATAAAACATATATATATATATATATATATATATATATATATATATATTATTTATTCGAAGGTCAACAGTTGCATTTAGTCGCTAGAAACAGCCATCTGTTTCAGTCAATGACACTTCGTCAGGTGACCCTGAACCATTTGACGCTATAGCAAAAAGGAAAAAAACTTCTTTTTCTATAGCGTCGAATGGTTTAAGGTCCTCTGACAAAATCTCATTAACTGAAACAGATGGCTGCTTGTAGCGACCAAATGTAACTGTTTACCCTCGAATAAATAAAAAAATATGTAGCTCTTGTTTATCAAGCGCTATCTAACAACATCGTTGTATTGAGGGAGTTTTCTCGAATTCTAAATAAAGGAGGAGCGTATTATATAGAACGTAATGTAGAAAGGTGTATAAGGTCTTTATCATAGTCTTAAATGTATGTAGTTTATGTTTTAAGGCTTAAGGGGAGGTATAGTGTGGATGGGTAGTAATTCTATTTTATCGGCGTGTAAGATGTCTATTATCTATGCAGGGGCATTTTATTAACAGATGCAACCGAGACGAGAACAGCACTATGAAGTGGTGTATAATTTTGGGAGGGGTATTATGCTGATGATTTAAGACGAAAGGACGAATGGGTGTATTCTAAGCAGGGTTGAACAAAATGGATTACATGGGGCGCCCTGTTCCAGGGTTTTAATTTAGTGGGGCGAGGGAGGGTTCGGAAGTGAGTTAAAGGAGCAAGTTATGGGGTGGATCTGGGTGGGTAGTTGTAAGGCTATAAAATTAAATTTCAGAATACCAATATATGTTAGATAATATGTAGCAATAATTCTAGGGTTCCTTTGTTATTAGATACACAGGGAGGAGTTGGGTATACAGCAGAGTTATAAGGATAGGGTAACAAAGTTTGGGAGGTGGATAAAAGGACAAAAGAAAATTTAGGATGTGGACGATTGGCGTGGTTTGATAATAGGGAGAAAGGGTACTACTACTACTACTACTACTACTAATAATAATAATAATAATAATAATAATAATAATAGCGAAAAGGTAAAAAAAATTAAGGGATAAAGATAAAGATAAGATAAAAAAAACACATGAAATAAAATTAAGGGATAAAGGATGAAGAGTAAAGTAAAAAGAAAAATGGAAAAAATGAAAAAAATAAAATAATAAAAATAAAGAAATAAATAACTAAATTGAAAATTTAGTTAAATGGGGGCAGAGTTGGATAACTAGGGTGCATGCATACAAGAATGAGTCACAAAGAAATAATATATATATATATATATATATATATATATATATATATATATATATATATATATATATATATATATATATATATATATATATATATGGGATTAGCCAGCAAAGCAGGGAGTTCAATAGACAGTGCCCCGGAGGATACAAATCTCCATGACAGGAAAATGTCTGCAAAAGTCAACAATATAGTCCTGAATTTCCCGACTGCAAGGACCAGTGATCTATGTTATTTATGAACAAGCAAGATATAAACAACAGAATACACATACGCTCGTTTATGAGCGAGAAAAGGGTTCTTCCTGTGTGGCGTTTCGGTGAATTGTGTTATTATTCGTAGAGATAAGGAGCAGAAAGAAATTATGATATATTTCATTATTTCATGTTCTTTTAAAACATCCTTTCAACTTTTTGACATTTTATACGAATTCATAGAGTATTGGTTTTTCATAAAATGCAATATTCAATTTACGTGCTAATTAGCAAAATTTACATGAATTTCATTTTGTTACGATTTTTAATACCACTAAATTCATCATAACTTTTGTTTTATTGAACGAAAATCGAACATTTTTTTTTTTCACAATAGAAGCTGAGAAGATGATCTATAAATTGTAATAATTGTTTGAAATTAGGTCGAAAAATGAGTGAGCGGTGAAGCTTTGAAGCAGTTCTAAATGACTGAAACTGTCACTTAACCATATATTCAAACACTACTGTGTTTGAAGGATAAAGCAAATAATTGATGACCGTATAACGTTAAATAAAATATATGTTTAATCATCAAACCAATAAGGAAGACTATCATTATTTTCATAGCAAGTGCTCGACTGAGCTCCAATCTATAATTCCTCTCCTTGCTAAACTTTTACAAAAAAACACTCAACTAGCTACAACCACTATAAACGATTTTCCCCACTCTCTATCGGTGCCTAAATCTAAGCGTAGATTCCATTAACAAAGCTTCTTTCCTAGAACTGCCCGTCCATGGAACTCTGTTTCGCTGGTCTGCTTTCTAGCTGATTACAATATTGTCGTCTTCAAGTTCAATGTAAACAAGTTCTTACTGAACCGTCCTCTACAGTACAAGCATTAATCCTTATCGTCGAGTACCTTCCGGACCTTGATATGTGGTAACCCCTTTTTAAAAAAAGGGTGTATAGATAATTCGGAAACACGAAAAATATATTATGAATAATTAAAAAAAAAGGGGGGCGGGTCCTTCAGTTTTGACAAACTATAGATACCCACAAAGAAATGCCTGCGCGTGAATTTTTTGTAGCAGGAGGTGCGCATTCTCCAACCACACCTTTCTTGAATCGACATTGTTAAATACTAGTGGCAAGTGAGCTACATGTACAGGACAACTGAAAAAAAAATGTCGAGATAAGCGGAGAGCACATAAAGCGCTCAGAATTCCAAAATGGTCACCCATCTGGTACTGACCAGACTCAACGTTGCTTAACTATACTAAGTGAATTATAACAGTTATGTTGCACTGTTATGTAGACCAACTATATATTGTTTCGAATTATTCTACATGTTCTAATATTTCATAACTTTTCTGTGTTCGGCTCTGTTTAGGCGGCTGTCTTTCGGGACGATTACATTAATGATGAGAGAAGTACTTTCAGGTTTATTCTAGAAATAATGTTTGTGTGTATGTGCGTAAAGGAAAGCGAAAAATTAAGTCTGAAGCTTTAACTCTTTGTGACCTGGTTGAACTAATTTGTTCAGTCGTAAATAAAATGAATGTAACGGCATAAATAAAGTGGAAATTGATTCAACACACCTTGTACGTATTAGTTCAGTATCTGGGTAGATGCCAGATACTTCCAGATTGCAACTGTCCATTGCTTACATTCAATGCGCCGCTATCTAAAATTAACAATAAATATTTTTTTAATCATCTACATTCAGGTCATAAAAGATTAATAGTAGTTTTGTCTTATTTTTCCTGGTGTGATTTTCTTTCATAAATTTGATACGTCGAGAGTGGTATACTCGTTTGATGTAGTTGAGTGGGCTTTGCAACGGTTTCGAGTTATAATCCGGCGTGTTGCCTTACTACTACTGCTACTACTACTACTACTACTAATAATAATAATAATAATAATAATAATAATAATAATAAAAATAATAATAATAATCATAAAAGCAATAATACTCATCATAAAACAATAATAATAATAATAATAATAATAATAATAATAATAATATCAATAACATTAATAACCAAGAATATTAAATAATTGAGTATGATTTTCCCTGCTCTCTCCCCCCCCTCTTTTCCCTTTTTTATAATAATTTATTAATTAATTCATTTTTTTTTTTTAATTTATAGTTAACATATTTATGAATAAATAAAATAAACAGATCCATCACATACGAAAAACTTGTCCGGAGAATCGCTTTTCGTGTCTTTTCGTATTAATTCAAACATTGAAATTGTTCCAAACATTAGGTATTTTCCCCCGACAATGATAACGGTGACAACGCACATATTTAAAAAAAAAAAAAAAAAAAACTTGTCCGGAGAATCGCTTTTCTTTTGTTTTCGTATTCATTCAAACATTGAGGCTGTTACAAATGCTACGCTTTTTTTTTTTTCTTTTTTTTTTTCTTTTTGTTTTTCAAAACGATGTCAACGGTGAAAACACACGGATTTAGGCATATTTATGGGTAAATAAATAAACAACAACAACAACAACAACAACAACAACAACAACAACAACAACAATAATAATAATAATAATAATAATAATAATAATAATAATAATAATTATTATTATTATTATTATTATTATTTCGGTTAAAAACGCTTACTTTTTTCGTCTGCTATTTTTTTAACTCCGCTGATGATGTTGCTGATGGCAGGAACAATGTACACAAAAACAGAAACATGAAACATCCGAACATGTGCAAGACAATTCCTCGTTTTACCGTGAATTTAAGGTTTGAATTATAATTTCAGTTAGAAACGTTTATTTTTTTCGTCTGCTATTTTTTTAAACTCTGCCGATGATGTTGCTGATGACCGGGAAAAAATGTACACAAAAACAGAAACATGAAACATCCGCAGATGTGTAAGATAATAATAATAATAATAATAATAATAATAATAATAATAATAATAATAATAATAATAATAATAATAATGACAACAACAACTAGCAGGAACTATGGAAATTCCACAGGGGACTGATTCATATGTAATATATTTATGTTGGTATTCTGTACATATTCAGCATAAATAG
>NC_136520.1:67066874-67124374 GCF_053919585.1 Euprymna scolopes
TGACATTTTTTCCAAGTTTAAAACAGAATTTTATTGCATATCGTTCTTCTAAAGCGTCCTCACGTCTAGATTGCATTTTTGAAATTCACCAGCTGTGACAATCAGGCTTTAGTAGGGTGTATTCCAATTCCTATTGAAGCTGTTCATTTAAACCTGAACTCATAATATGTACGGCAATAACACATTCAATTGCCAAGCGTCTGTGGCAATTTTAAATGCTTTTACAAACCTCCTAAGTTGTGCACAGTTCTAGATGTTTTGGATGACGCAGAATCTTGCATTGCTTTTCAGGTATAATAATTAGTGAGCAAATATGAAGTTTAACTGTCTCAGCCGTGAAAAACTGGATATTAGTGGGGGGCACGCTCTATGAAAGGAAACTGAGCTGCAAAATCAACAAGGAATGTTGAAGCTGTCTATTGGGTTAATTTTTATTTATCGCGGACTATTATCCTCATCTTTTCTTAGTTGTTGTTTCATGACGTTCCGGTCAACTATTCCTCTGGCCTTCGTAAGGTGGTAACCTCGATGGGATAGGAACTCCGAATCTCCTTACTGTATCCACTGAAATTACTGCCTTCCGTAGTTGTTGTCGTCTCATTACATTTTGGCCAAGTAAGCCTCTGGCCGGCTTTGGGTAGGATTGAAACCGCTATCTTCAGACAATTCTCACCTGGAACCGTAGAGTCAACGTCTCTATCAACTGCGCCACGGACCCCGAAGGGCGATCAAGTTTGAATTTTTTGGTCTTATAAATTCATGTTTATTTATTATCTGATCTGCCATGGTCGAGTCCGTACTGAATGGTATATATTGACGTGAGACGACAACAACTACGGAAGGCAGTAATTGTAGTGAATACAGTCAAGAGATTCAGATTTCCTATCCGTCGCGGTTACCACCTGACGAAGGCAAGAGGAATAGTTGGCCGAAACGTCGTGAAACGACTAACAAAAGATGGGGATAATGGTCCGCAATAAATAAAAATAATTAAATAATAACCATCTCAATAATGAATTCCAATTAAATAATGTATGTCTATTGGATGTTCTGAATGATTGAAAATCTCAACGATAGTTTGTAAAATTTTCTTCAGAAGACTTTAACCTGTCAGATTGGCGACGTTTAGGAAGGCCGTAATCAATTGATGGAGACGCCATTGAAGATGCCGTGCAGAAGGCTAATATAAAGTTAAGCAGCCGCCAATTTGTTCAACAATTCAATAAAACTTATACTTTAATCATTTCATGCTTTCATGAGTTGGGAAAAATTTTTAAACTTGGACATTGGTTACCCACGAAGGAGTATAGTTCACGAGTAAATCCAATATAAAAAGAAAAAAATATCCAATATAAACAAGTCATTATTAGACTGCTTCCCGATTGAATACAACATAGTAGCCTTCAAATCCAATGTAAACAAATTCTTGTTGAGCCTTCCCCATAAATAATCAAATTCTACCCAATTTACACCATTAACGATTACTACAGTACCGCCTTACATTCACTGACTCTTATCCTCGAGTGGCCTTCGGAGCTTGATAAGCGGTGACTACCAAGTAAAAAAAAAAAATCTTTCTATATAGTTTTTCAAATATTTTCCTTGAAATTCATTGAAAATTGTGAGACAATTAAACATTTATTTTGATTTTAAAACAAAGTCGATTTGTATTAGTTCATCGTTTATGTATTTCGGTTCAATTGTATTGTAATTCAGTGCTTGTGTTTTTTCATGAACAATTAAAAAATACAGGGTGGTCAAAAAGTCAGGTAACATTTTAAAGAGAAACGATATTAGCAATACACGTATATTTAAGTACCATACATTGAAATATAAAATGAAACAAACATGAAATATGTTTATTTTGTTAATTGTCGTCCATTTCTCTCTATCAATCGCTGGAAGCGATTAACCACTGATTGTGTAACACGTGTAATCATGTCAGCTGATATCCGCGCAATCTCCTCTTCAATAAATAACTTTAAAGACGCTATTGTATCAGGCTTCTTGCCATAAACGCTATCCTTTACATAGCCCCAAAGCCAGAAATCAGGAGGGGTAAGATCCGGAGATCTGGCTGGCCATTCAACTGGGCCACGGCGACCAATCCATCGTTGTGGAAAAATTTTATCTAAGAAATAATATTAAACGAATAGAGATTATAATGGATCATATTGTTTTTTCTACCTTTAACATGTTACCTGACTTTTTTACCACTCTGTAGATGACGATTTATACGTAAAATAAGAACGTATGAGAATAGAATATTGAACAAAGATCCTCTTTTATGTTAACAATGAGTTTCTAAATAATAATGTCACTATTTAGAAAAACATTTTTATATGGAAAGGGCGGGCGGGGAGGAGGCTTTGTTAACTATTCTGTGCTTCCTTCTTACAGTAAATGTTAATAATTCATATCCTAATTATTGTAAAGATTTGGTAGGTTTGTATTAGATAAAAAGAAAGAAAGACAAGAAACATATAATAATAGTAATATTGCTAATAACAATAACAGCAAATTTGTAGATAACCACCGTCAGCTAAATCAACTCCCTAAAATGCACCCCACATTTTTAAGTAATGACGATGTAAATTATTCCTTGATAAATTTGGAAAGAAAAATGCAATTATTTTAGAATTTATGCTATAAAGGGCGGGTGGGAAGTTGCAGGTCGCAGAGATGGTTCTAGAGAGGACGATCGGCTGTCTGGGCTTGCGAGGATGACGTCAATAGAGGCCGAACCTAAGAGGGTTAGTCAGGGAAACGATATGGATTGAGGAGTGCCGGGAATGACGTCAAACAAGTTCAAAATCGGGGACGCGGAATTCCCAGGGATTTGGGTCAGCGGTACTGACCGAAATTTCAGACAATAAACAAAAAAGGCGTGGAGGAATGTTCTGACATCATTCGTCTCAATAAAAGAGAGAAAGATGAACAACGAGAGATGAAGCAACCGCGACAAAGAAAGCGGACACAATTTATCTTTGCCATATTTCACTCACACCACGCAATCCTGTTACTCCTCCTTGCTGTCAGTGTTGTCACTTGGGAATAAACATTGTCTTTGTAATCATCCCTGTTACTTAATATTTAAAAGTACAAGAGTCGGTTTTTGGTGTTTATGTCTGACATTAGAGGCACATATAATTGTACGGATTCAAAATAGCGATCCGAATAACACAACATTTAGAGTAGGAGGTTTTTTATAACTCTAATATAAAATTATAATTTTTTCATAGTAATGAGCATTATTTTTTTTTTTATTACCACGAACCCTATGTTTCACTTGTTAGATCGTAAAACCATGAGTAACCGCCTAGAAAAAGTAACTTTTGCAAAAAAAAATAAATGTATAGAATTCAACTTCAGAAAAAAAAAACATTTTGGGGTTTGATTGCTCTAGAACATTACAATATCCCGAATATAGTTCATTTTACGTTAAATTTATGTAGGAAACAGATGCCTACACCAAATTATTAAATAAATCATTTCATATTTAATTTTTTAATCTATCTATATATCTATAAAATGAGATTGTATGTGTGGTGAAGGACAACTCTCAACCTATATACTCAACGGATTTTTGACCTACAGATTTGGAATTTGGTATACAGAGTATTCAGACATTTGGAAAACATTTTAATTAGTTTTCATCCGGGAAAAAGAGCTGCTAAGGTATAAAATCGAAAAAATGGTACCATGGGTCATCGGATTTTTATCGGTTTGTCACCTGTTTCACGACTGCTCATGCGCGAAGTCCATATGACAGCTTACTTATGTTAAGAATAAGTAGGTTTGAAAACACTTCTTAAATATCATAGCAAGCTGGGATAATGGTTATCGTACTTGATTCACTGTCTAATAGTTTGGGTTTCAATCTCAGCTCGAGTATTTTTTTTTTTTACTTACAAAAAGTGAACTTTTTAGAAAAAACATAATACTCGCATGCACATGTCTCAGTTTCTTTTTGTTTTTTGTTTTTTTTTTACTTCATTTTTTGGGGGTTTTTTTTTAGGATTTTGAGGTTACGTTTAATACTGTGCAACGCGAGATGAATCTGCTAGTTATCAATAGTTTATTCACAAAAATGTTATTCTATTTATAAACAGTTTCCAGAAATTATTGGTGCTTGTCTTTTTTTGTTTGTTTGTATGTCGGTTTTTTTTTCGTCAATTTGCAACTACAGTTGAACCCCGTGATACGGCATCAAAAAGTCGTAACAAAATACAGTACAGAATATAATACACATGCATATAACCAAATAACATTATAAATAATACCGTAAAGCGGGGGAAATACCGTAACCAGGAGTCGGAAAACCTCGTATTCAACATTGTAACCTGAAAAAAACGTATCCTAGGTCCACCGTATCCCGGGGTTCTACTGTATAATTTTTGGCTGTGAAAGAAGATATTAAAGCTCTGTACCCGATGCTACTTAACCCAAAAAGAAAAATGCGATTCTTCATTTTTTTTAGGCGATTACATGAAAACAATCTGTAAAACTTAATAGAAAAAATAAAATAAAACAAAATAACAATTTAATTGGAATTCATTAAGATGAGTATTATTTATTAATTTTTCTTAATTAATGTTTCCAGATAAGATAATAAAATAACCACCTGACGAAGGCCGAAACATCGTGAAACAACTAAGAAAAGATGAGGATAATAGTCCGCAATAAATAAAAATTAATAAATAATACTCATCTTAATGAATTCCAGTTAAATAATATATACCATTCGGTACGGACCTGACCATGGAAGGTCAGATAGTAAAGAAATGTGGATTTAGAAGACCAAAAAATTCAACCTTGATCGTCCTTTGGGTCCGTGGCGTAGTTGATAGAGACGTTTAATCTCTACGATTCCAGGTGAAGATTGTCTGAAGATAGCGGTTTCAATCCTACCCAAATCCGGCTTACTTGGCCAAAACGTGGAGAGGCGACAACGACTACGGAAGGCAGTAATTGCAGTGAATGCAGTCAGGAGATTCAGCGTTCCTATCCGTCGTGGTTACCACCTGACGAAGGCCATAGGAATAGTTGGCCGAAACGTCGTGAAACAACTGAAAGTCCGCAATAAATAAAATTAATAAAATATCAGTTTATCATATAAATTTAATGCACCAGGAGGTTTCCAAAGTAATGCCGTCTGTTTTTTTTTTTTGTTTTTTTTTTCACCTAAATGGATCAGAGAGGATCGAAAATTGCATTGTAGTGACCACTGAACTTATGCTGCCATGACCTGAAAGTTTCATCTTTCTGTTGCAGATATTTACTGTGTAAGACTCTAAGAAAGCAACCCCTGTCGTGGACGTGCGTCAAAAGCAGAGATGGATTATCGAATTCCTGACTAACTTAAAGACACAGTGGGACAATTTTCAACCAGATTCATTGATTTATTTATTTATTGCCCAACTGCATCTTCACACTTTCATATCGATCTTGAATATCCTTTTGTGTTTGCATCTGTACTGTGGCGCCAAAAAGAAAGTCCGAACTTGACATTTTTCCAACACCGCAAATTTAAGCTGAATTTAATCAAATGAGGTATATATTGTTTAAACAGTTACATTGAATTTAGCCTAAATTTGTGTTTTTTTGTTTTTTTTTGACAAAATGATAAGTGCGGACTTTCTTTTTGACGCTACTGTATATATTTCTATATAACCTTCCGAAAATTTCTTCGAACTCTGAAGCTTTAAATTATTGTGCTAATCAGCAATATTATATAGAATTCCTTTTCTAACCTTTTTCCCACTAAAGAAAAAAAGTTGTGAAACTCCATGGAATAAGGAAATAATTCAGTTTATCTTGCAGTCCTTGTGATATGAACAATAGCTGTTTGAACATCATAATTTGCATAATTTTAAGCCCCCTCCCATTTATATGTGTGTGTGTGTGCGTGCGTGCATGTGTGTGTGCGTGTGTGTGTAATGAATACATATATTTGTGTGTGTATATATATATGTATTTATATTTACATATGTATATATATGTACTTATATTTATATATATATATATGTATATATAGGGGGACGGACAGAGAGACAGACAGAGAGAAAGGGAGAACAAGAGAGACAGAATCTCATATTTATTTGAGTATGTCTGTTTGTCTGTTCATATTTATTTGAGTATGTCTGTTTGTCTGTTCTACTTTTTCTTGGAAACTACTGAACCGGTCTAGCTGAAATTTTGTATGCGCCTTTATTATAAGATAATATTTGAGCACAAAGTGAACCGTATTAAACCACCAATTTAGCATAAAGCATCCATTCTAAGTCAACGGGTTATAAATTTTTCCCATTTTTTAAGTAAAAAGTCTAGTATACATACACATATATATATATATATATATATATATATATATATATATATATATATATATATATATATGGGGGGGAAGAACAGTACAGCTAAAGTTTGAAAAGCGTTTCGTCAAAATAAAGGAGTGATAAACATTCGTTGATCATCATTCAATCACTGGTAACGCCGGGTCTCCCTGCTAGTTTACTCATAAACATATACAACCCTACTAAATTACCGTCCGAAGGATACAAATAATATGAATAACTAATCCTCATCTCAAAAAGTCAGAAATGTAACATTTTCGTCAGTATTTTTATCGGTTTCTAACACATAGGATTGACATTTACGTCAGTATTTATCGTTTAAGCTTAAAATAAATGTTTTAAATGCGACCACGCAATTCTTTATGATATTCTGTCCGGCTGTATGTCCATAATGCTTATTTAAATCGCTTTTTTAATCGCTAAGCAAGAAGATTTAATGAACTCATTTTCAGAATTGACGTTCTATAATGAGCCACAATTTGCCTCCTCCTCGCCCTTACTTTAGCCTAAACTTTTCTCCTTGGCATCAATACTGTTTTCAGAAGAAAGTCTACTTTTCTGAGTACGTCTGCGTTTTTCTTTCTGCCGACAGATACGTTGGCATGGACTTCTCTAACGGTTATTCATTGACGAACGAGCGATAGTCAAAAAAAAAAAGAATACAGGAATAAAAAGCTGCCTTAGAGCAGTCGGCGCCAATGTTTACACACGGTGTAGTGTGTGAACTATGCCTGTTCAAATACTTAACCGAAGACCCAGCAAGTCGTTAAAGCAAGAACGAGGAGCCGACTCGGGCATTTCGTCGGGCTTCGACGCCATTGTTAAACGCAGCCAATACAAACAGGTGACATTTGCGCGGGAAAAATTTGTCACGCTGGCAGAAATTGGCGGCAATCTAGGACAGTTCTATAGGCAATGACATTTTTGTTTCCTTTTTTTCTTCTTTGAAAGTAGACCACGCTATTCTGTTGGGATGTTAATCAGGACAAGTTATTATGTACCGATACTACCAGATCAGGCCTTCTGAAGATACTGGCTTTTTAACCTAAAATGTACCAAACATTAATGTTATTGGGGGGGGGGGTCCTTTCCCTTTGCAAAACTGGACCATGTTCTGAAAAGACAAAAAAAAACGACAGAAAAGCTAACCAAATATCATGGAGAAATATTTAAAATATAAAGAAGTTTGATGATAATAGCTTCTTTTTTTTTTTTTTTTTTTTTTTTTTGACGTTTCTGAATTTTTTAGATAAGGATTGGTTATTTGTATAATTATTCATCGGACTACTGTTCTCATCTTGAGTGTGATTTTCACAACGTTTCGGTCAATATAACCTCTGACCTTCTTCAGGTATCTCTTATCGAACTCGGGAATGTTTCTGCCGAACTCGGGAATTTTGACGGAACCATTTATTTACTTCGCGGAGGTAGCGTGCTCTTGATCTGCAAGCCATGCCTGGATAGGGGTCCTAAGTAAGTTTTTTTTCTTCTTAAATTTCTGGATTCAGCATTAAATAACTCGAAAAGAGTCGTCGAAGAGAGGAGTTAGAGTAGCCATAATACCGATAAAAATCACATGATGAAAGTCCGGGGAACGTGGTGGCCATAACTCTTTACTTATTGTTCTTTCTTCGGTAAACATGTCATGAACTCGTGTCAGTGACGTGTGACATGTAGCGACATCTTGTTAGAAAAAGAATTGCATTTTATATATAATAAGTCACAATATCAATATGTGTGTGTGTGTGTGTGTGTGTGTGTGTGTGTGTGTGTGTGTGTGTGTGTGTGTGTGTGTGTTCTTCGGAAAAACAAAACAACAAAACCAAACCCCATGAATAAATATTTAAAGACATAAAGAAGTTGAAGCATAAAAACTTTTTTCCAAAAATATTGGAAAAGAATAAAAAGCTGAAAAGGGTTGATATGCCGTAAAGTAAAGCAGCCAAACAACAACCAAGCTATTGCTTGTTTTCATTTTCCATAAAATGATGAAAGTATTCTGAAGGTTATGGCAATAACAGGCCTGTAATCTCTACAAGTAAGATCCACAGCTGAAAACCGACATATTTATAGACTCATTTGCAGCAGCAGCAGCAGCGGCGGCGTTAGACGTATGCAAATGATCAATCCGGTGCTCGAGTTGACGTTACAGCGAAGAAAGAAGAAGGAAAAGAAAAGCAAAGATAAAAAAAGGCACCATCAGCATGGGTTCGGGTCGAACTCCAGGGTCGATATCCAGAACTCCAGGGTCGATATCCAGAACTCCAGGGTCGAACTCCAGAAGATATCTCACTACTGATGCAATTCTCTATCTATACAAAAGCCAAGTATGTCCAAGGATGGAATACTGTTGCCATATCTGGGCAGGAGCTGCTAAAAACAGCCTATCCTGCCTTGACAGAGTACAAAATAGACTTCATGGCTTAGTGGGGGATGCCCTTTTCTCTACCCTGCAACCTCTCTCCCACAGAAGAGACGTTGCGAGCCTATCCTTGTTTATCGTTATTTCCATGGCAGATGCTCGTCTGAACTCCAATCTCTGGCCCCCCTCGCCAATCTTTCACGAAAAACACCCGTCTAGCTGAATCCACTGTGAAAAATTTACCCCACTCTATATCTGTACCTAAATCACAACGGGGATTCCATGAAAAAAGCTTCTTTTTTAGAACTGCACGCCTGTGGAACTCTGTTCCGTCTGCCTGCTTCCCTCCGGACTACAACTTGGTTGTCTTCAAGTCCAATGTTAACAAATTCCTAATGAACCGCCCCCTTAAGTAAACCTTTCCACAAATCTCCACACTAACGTAATGTACTTGCAATAACCCTTATCCCTGAGTGGCTTCCGGGCCTTGATAAGTGGTGATCACTGTGTAAAAAAAAAAAAAAAAAAAAAAAAAAACTCATGATACCAGCACCTGTGGTCTGGTATTCTTGTTTACGTTTCTTTAGGGATATCAAGAATTTCGAAACGATGTTATTTATTTTTTTTCCCCCGCTACCTTAGCGGTTTCTTAAAGAGCTATTAGTTCTTTTTTTTTTTTTTTTTTTTTTTTTCATATATAAACGAGTCGCTCCCCTTACTTTTATGGGATGCATTTTTATTTATTTATTTTTATTATTAAATATCATTTCGTGCATAAAAAATATACCTCTGGACATGTATGTTTCTAGCTTTTAGTCGTCATAAGCATGTATATCCATATCTATATTTTTGCGCATGTAATAATATTCAATAATTAAAATAAATAAAAATATGTCGCATAAAAAGTAAGGAGCGACTAATTCATATATATATATATATATATATATATATATATATATATATATATATATAACTACTTAATTTACTAACATAAAATTAATATACGAAAGTATAAATTTATGCGTAAACTATTTACTTCAAAAGTGCTCAATACGTAGGTAGAGCTATTTAGTAAGTTATAAAATATATATGGCGATTAAGCTACACTGAATATTCCGCGTAAATATTCAGTGTAGCTTAATCGCCATATATATTTTATAACTTAATATATATATATATATATATATATAAAGCGGTCAATTTTTTTTAACTTGACCCCTATTATGACCCCTTAAAATTTATTGTTTTGGGCTCAAATCAAGTTATTAAGTTAGATCCATGTCCAAGGAACCTATGTCTAAAATTCCAAGTACCCAAAATTGTCGGAGATGTTTGGTAGAGTTCTCAAAGTTCAAATCGTTGAACTTTGACCCCTTAATCGCCAAATTTCTTCCCAAATCTCAGTACTCTGTATATCAAATTTCGAGTCTGTAGACTAAAAATTGACAGAGTTATTGTGTAGGGAAGTGTACACACACACACACACACACTTTCACTTATATATATATATATATATATATATATATATATATATATATATACTAGCAGAAGTACCCGTCGTTGACTGGGTTCAAAAACAGCTTACAGAAAATGGACTGTGATTGATGAAAGTATGATAGGTTATGAAAAGGAGGGGCTTGTAAAGAGATAGGTTTTGATACTTAAAAATTTTACCCTAAGCAAAATATGATGAAAGTAAAGATAATTTTCGCGAAAATATATTGTTTTATATCAACTTTGTTTCCATTCATAGCCAAGAGTGACCAATTACTTACAAAGAGAAAAAAAAAAAGTCGGAACTTTAGAAAATTCTCAACACAAATTTTGCATAACTCTGTTTTTTCCTTCTCCACTTGCACGTGCCAAGTTGTTGTTTTTTTTTTTTTTCACGAACCGGTTTTAAAAAAATCAAAATGGCAGCGACTTTGAAATGGAGAGCCCTGTTTTCAATTTGAAGGAGGGGCACCTGAGCATTCCGTGTTAACAATTTAAGAGAGTTCCGTCAACGTAAGGAATATTTATGAACATATTTTAATGTTTTCCGTTATTTTGTACTTGAAGAATATTCGATTATGGCATGTGTGGTTTATATAAAAATTCATTTAAGTAGTTATCGCCTCAAATTTCGTTTTAATTTCGGTTCGCTGAAATTATTTCAAGTAAAAAGCATTAAAAATTATTTCGAAATAAAAAAAAGCATGAACTGAACTTTTATTGACTATGGTAACATTTATTTCTTGTATATTTATTTTTTCGGGTAGTTGTTTGTTGGCTTATCTGCTAAACACTCTTTCTAAATAATATGGACGAAATATCGAAAAACAAAGAAACAAAAACAGTTTTGAAAAATAATGAAGCTTTACTTACTTTAGTAAAATACTCTGAAACAGCAAAACGGGATATTAAAAAAGTAAATACGTAATTACTTTAGTTTTTTTTAAAAGCAAAGAATCGATATAAATATGAATAATAAGAAAATGGCACCCTTTTCAAGCATAACAGCTTTGTTTCAGTTTTACAGTATTGAACGGTGTAGTATTGCGCCGTCAGATTCAGGGTTGTACTATTGTAATGTAAAGAACACGCAGAAAGGGTTGTAATCAACTGAATTCCTTCTAGTACACTTACAAAAAAAAGCTTAAATAGATATATAAATAAAAATTAAACGGTTATGTAAATGTTTTTAAAAAGACACGTAATCAGGTGAGCAGGACTTTTTCCTTCTTTTAACACGATAACAAGTAACGTTCTTATTTTTTATTATTTATTTTTTTTCGAAAGAGTGGCACGTGCAAGTGGAGAAGGAAAAAACAGAGTTATGCAAAATTTGTGTTGAGAATTTTCTAAAGTTCCGACTTTTTTTTTTTTTTTTGCTTTCACTTTAATAAGAGCGTGAATTTATGAGGTGAATTTATTCGACACAATATGATTCAACTAAAAAAAATAAATAAAAGCTAACGTGAATTAAGATTAAAGTAAAGGTGTTATTTTGGACCCTCACCCCTTTTAAAAAACCTTGTTAAACTTTGTGACATATTTATATTCTATGGAGGTCAGGCGCGAACGAACACCCAATAATTTTATTATACCATATTTCTTCAAACTGAAACATAGTTATCAAAGCATACTTACGCAAATAGATATTAAAAGTTTTTGTTAAAGTTTGTGCCATATTTCCATGGAGTACAGGCGCGAACGCAGACCCCACAATTTTATTATACCGTCCCTATTTAAGTTAAAACATACTTATCAAAGTGTTCTTATGTACATCTATATCAAAAACCCTTGTAAACGTTTTTTCTTTTTTTTTTCATTTTTTATTTCCATACTTTGGGGGCCAGGCGCTAACGCAGACCCCACAATTTTTATGAATCACCGTTCTGCCAGATAAAACATACGCATTCCTGATCCTTGATAAATCTTCTATCATTATATGTAATCGGTTTTTTAAAATAGTCAACCATATAGGAGCATATTCGTGATCACAGGCACACACACACACACACACATACGCACACACGTTCAGCTTTATATTATAAGAAGATATATATATATATATATATACATAAGAAAACAATAAGAATGGAAAATGAAGTCACAAAAACTATATATTGGTGAATATAGAATGGTTCATTTATTCAATAACGGTATACAGACATTTAGTTGGGGGATAATGGGGGGCTCTTTGTGCCAAGGCATTTCGAAGCGTAATGCTTCTCATCAGAAAAGTAAAGAAATTTAGTTATTTACTTTTTCATTTTTTTTTCATTTTGATGGTCGGCAGTTCTAATCTCCGGGCCATGGGATCGGTGCTCGCAAACGATCTCATTAAATGCCCATTTATATAGACACTCTCCCACCGCTAACTAAATGTGTATATACCCTTATTGAATAAATGAACAATCCTATATTTACCAATATATAATTTTTACTTCATTTTCCATTCTTATTGATTTTCTATGTAAGCTTCAATGAAACTTGCTGCTTATCCCGATAAGTCTCCTCTTATAGAATTAAATTTACTCTCTTCTTCTAACTCACTAAGATATATATTTACCTCCAATCTGTAGTGGAATGGGCACAAAAATGGTTGGTCACATTCAATGCTGCTAAGACTAAGCTTATTTCCTTCAATAACTACAAGAAACCTTCTCTACCACCAATAGCAATGGCCAAGAACACATTGCCTGAAAGTACTTCTTTTAAACTCCTCGGCCTAACGTTTACAGGGAATATGAACTGGAATAGATACATTGAGAGCATTACCAAGGCTGCTGCAAGGAAGGTTGGCTCCCTCTACCGTGCTAGAAAACTACTTACGCCTGACAGTATCCTATATCTCTATAACGCCACCATTCGCCCATGTATGGAGTATTGTTGTCACAGTTGGGCTGGTGCATATGCTGCTTGTCTCTCGCTCCTGGACAAGGTTCAAAAGAGAGTCGCCAACCTGATAGGTCCTGAACTGTCATCTAGGCTTCAGCCTCTGTCTCATCGACGAGATATTGCATCCCTCTGCCTGTTCTACAAATACTTTAATGGTGAATGCTCTGACAAACTGCAAACACTTGTACCTCCCCGACGTAACTACCCCCGACAAACCCGACAAGCTACTAAGTCTCATCCCTTTACAGTGGAGATCCCTAGGTGCAAGAAAGCCTTTTACTCCAATAGTTTCTTCCCCAGAACTGCGGGTCTTTGGAACTCCCTTTCGGGATTCTGCTTTCCCAACTGCACTGATATGCAGAAGTTCAAGTGTAATGTTAACAAACATCTTTCTACTCATCTCCCTTCATAATGACTCCGCTAATTAAGTCCCTGATAGTAGCCCCCTGCTTCAAAGTGGCACTGTGCCTTGTTTGGGGTGAAAATTGAATAATATATATATATATATATATATATATATATATATATATATATATATATATATATATATATATATACAATATGAGGTTGCTATTTTTCAAAGGTAAAGTAACCAGTGAAATATAACGAGGTTGATACAAGAGTGCTCAATACGGAAGTAGAACGTAACATTTTCAATTTGTCTTTGCATGAGTAATAAGTTGTTGCTACACAATCATGAGCCTGTTTCGGCCTTCTAGTCTTCAGTAATTAGAGACCTCTTCAGGCAACAACGCTTATATTTCAAAGCGGAATTATTATTCTTTGGAATATAAGCGTTGTTGCGCAAAGAGGTCTCTAGTTAATGAAAACTAGAAGACCGAAATATGCTCATGACTGTGTAGCAATAAAATTGCTGCTTATGTAAAGACAAATAGAATATATATATATATATATATATATATATATATATATATATATATATATGTATATATATATATATATATGCGGTATAAGCCTGAACTGTTTTGAAGTTATGAAAGCATTATCATTTATTCATTTAGAATTATTATTTCGTTTTAATGCAATAGATTCATTTGTAAAAGAATCTGAGATATTCCTTTAGAAAAAAAATTCAAAATATGGAAATACAGAGAAAGTGTCGTTTCTATTCTTAGTGGATGTTAATCTCCATGCCATAATAATAATACCCAATCTGTTTTAGATTTTAGATTTCTTGTTCTAATTATCTCCCTTTCCTAGTTAGTTCATGTTAATGAATGCAGCCACTCGACCGTCGTCCCCAAGTACTTCGGCTAGTAAAGGACTATATTGGTCCTTGTAAAACACAACTAAACACAACTATTCTTTAATGCGGTGAAATCCGACTTGGTAATGATCGTGTTGATTGGGGGAAATCAGTAACCCTAGCCGTGCAGCTACGAACCGATCCGAGCGCCCCCTGGTATCACAAGTTAATTGCAGCCTTCTTCCGATAAAGCGTTGAGGGTCTTCAGCAATGCCTCTCCATTATAACGGAAAAGCCTTTCTATTGTCCGAGGTGGCGTTACTCATCCCCACTACCTCCCGCACATCCCTTCTCTTCAGGTGTATTTCCGACCACGTGTCGTAGCAGACGGCAGCACTTGAGGTTGTTGGAATAAGGGGGTTAGGGGATAGGGTCGATAATGGCGACGAAGGATTGTGTGAAGTCTTCATTAACAAGCTAAAAAGGAAGCAGCATCTTTAAAATAAAGGAGACAGCGTACCTATCGGCAATAAATTGGTCTGTAAGTGTATATCTACCGTCATTTTTAGCTACTTTCCTTTCGTTTTCATGTTAGGTAAGTATGTTGGTCTGTCACGCTTTGGTCTAATTTGTCACGCTTATGTCTGTCACGGTCAAGTTAAATCTATGCATCGAGAAAGAATACAGGGTTTAGCAATAAAATTGTCGCCCTAGAAAAGACGACATGCTTCCTTTTCTGTTTGATAAAAACCGGTTTTCTTTTTCCTTTTTTGTTGTTGTTGTTGTTGTTGTTGTTGTTGTTGTAGACTGTCTACTAATTGGCCAGTGGGTATTTATTTGCTCCCCCACCGAGCAAATTAGGCACAAGGCCGATTTTTAATGTGAGGAGTGAAGGGAGGGAGAAGGGAAAAAGGGGACCAGCTCCCGAGAGGTGGGAAATGGGAGCTGGTTAAAGGTCAGGCATGTGGGGTTGCCCCCACATCTGGTCTTTGCTAGTCATAGCTGGTCTTTGCTAGTCATAGCTTGCAGTATCTGTCGGAACCTTGATCCTGTCGCCCGGGCCCCGGAGGGCGCGCGGGACAGTCTGGCTTTTGGCCTGTGGTGTACATATCCCAAGAGTGATAGGAGCCTTTTATCATATCTGAAAGTGACACAATGTTCAACGGGCGAGATCGGAGATGCGCTGCTGTACAACTCATGCTTTTTTTTTCTTTACAAGGTAGTACCCCACTTATCAAGGCCTGGAAGCCACTCGGGGATAAGGATTATTGTGTGTACAGTACATTAGTGTTGGAGATTTGATAAAGTGTCATTACTTAAGGAGGCGGTTCATCAGGAATTTGTTTACATTGGACTTGAAGACATCCAGGTTGTAGTCAGGTGAGAAACAGGCAACCGGAATAGAGTTCCACAGGCGTGCACTTCTAAGAAAGAAGTTTTGTTCATGGAATCTACGTTTTGATTTTGGCACAGATAAGGAGTGGGGAAAATTTTTGAGAGTGGTTTCAGCTAGGCGGGTGTTTATCGTGAAAGATGTGTGAGGGGGGGACCAGAGATTGGAGTTCAGACGAGCACCTGCTGTGGGAGAGAGGTTGCAGGGAAGAGAAAAGGGCATCACCCACTAGGCCACGAAGCCTATTTTGTACTCTGTCAAGGCAGGATAGGCGGTTTTTAGCAGCTCCTGCCCAGATATGGCAGCAGTATTCCATCCTTGGACGTACTTGGCTTTTATACAGATAGAGAATTGCATCAGGGGTGAGATATCTTTTGGAGCGGTAGAAGGATCCTACCATTTTTCCAGCGACCTTGGCAACTGACTTGATGTACGTGTTCCATTTCAGGTCAGTAGTAAAGGTCAAGCCCAGAAGCTTATCAAAACATGGAGCTTCCCCTAGACGAGAGCCACCCATCACAATTGATGCCAGATGGGGATCAGAGCGTTGATGATGTAAAGATAGGAACTTGGTTTTAGATGCATTAAAAGTAACCAGCCACCTCCTCCCCCACTGTACAACGCGCTCAAGATCAGAGGAGAGAGAATCTGAGAGAACTTTGTCATTTACGGCCTTTGATGTGTTGCCATAGATGGTCGTGTCATCAGCATAGATGTCAACGAATGATTTAAGTATGTGTTTTGGGAGGTCATTGATATAAATCAGGAAGAGAGTTGGGCCTAGGATGGACCCTGAGGGACTCCAGCATTAATATTGAGGGCCTTTGATTTCTGCCCATCAACCACTACTCTTATGAGCCTATCAGAGAGAAATTATTTAATTATCGAGAAAACATTTCCAGTTATACCGTAGCTGGAAATCTTGTGAAGTAGGCCCTTATGCCATACCTTATCGAAGGCTTTTGATATGTCAAGAGCAATTGCCCTAGAGAGGAAGTCTTTGTAAAGAGATTCGCTAATCCTATGAGATATAACCGTTAGCACATCTGCTGTAGATCTAGCAGAACGGAAACCATGTTGCATATCACTAAGAAGGTTATTTCTGCTGAGGTGATTGACTACTTCTCTATTTAATATGGATTCCAGAAGCTTACTCATGACACACAAGAGACTTATTGGTCTGTACTGAGAGGGAGATGACTTATCATCTGAATTCTTAAATACATGGCATACTGATGAGGTTTTCCAAGGTGTTGGGAACCACTTCTCTGTAAGGAAACGCTTAGAGTTTTGTAAGTATGGGGCAAGTTCTAGTTGAAGCTTTTTCAGCACAATGATTGGAATGCCGTCAGGGCCAGTTGCTTTACTGGAATCAAGGTTCTTGATTAGCTTGGAGACATCACGCACAGATATTTGTATGTTGCAGAGCGTGTTGTCCGTTATAGGAGGAAATACGAGGAGTTGATGGTCTTCGTCGCATAGGGTAGAATTAGCTGCAAAGTTATTGGCAAATAGTTTGGCCTTATCTGATGCTGACGAGATGACCTCAGATCCATTGATGATAATTGGGATAGAACGCACGCTTCTGTTCAGGATCTTGTTTGCTATTTACCAAAACTGGTGGGAACCAAGTCGCTGCTCAACTACTTTGGATTTAACGGACTGAGTATATAGTTCTCTTGAATTTTTTATTATTCTTTTGCAGTGGTTGCTGGCAGTTCTGAAGGCACCTGTAGTCTCAGTGTATCTATTACGTTGGTAGCTATGGAAAAAGTGATTTCTGTGTGCGATGGCAGCAGGACATTCTGGGGAGAACCATGGCTGGCTGTTAGGTTTTAGTTGGAATTTTTGGATGGTATGAATCGGCCTATGCCTACAATTAGCCATTCGGTCAGGTCTGATACTATGAAGGACACATCCTTTTGCTCTCTACCGATCGAATTTATGACAATAGGACCATTGCCAGCACCCTCAAAATGCAACGCTGGATTGCCATGAACAACCGCGGCTTGCCCAGGGTGATCAAAATCAAAATAAAGTTTCCCGCCACGATTATGGTATTTGGTGTGAGAACCACATTATGCCACCTCACATCTTCGAAGTTGGCTTGAAAGTCAACACCAAAATGTACCTGGATGTGCTGAAGAGTGTGGTGATCCCCTGGTGCAATCAGATGGCCGGTGGTAGACCCCGGGTGTGATAGCAGGACTTGGCGCTGGTCCACAAGTCCAAAGAGTCCCAGAAAGAGTACTACGACTTTGTACCCTTCTCTCACTGGACCGACTCCTCCCTCGACCTGAACCAGCAAGACTACTTTGTTTGGTTATACGTCAAGAACATCACCAACATGACTCCCCACAACACCAAAGCCAGCCTGATCACCGCTATCTGCTGAGTATTCGCCGAGCTCCTTCCGGCGCTTGTGGAAAAGGCATTCTCCCAGTTCAGGACCCTATCGAGGCGGTGATTGAGGCTGTAAGCAGCTACATTGAATAGATGTCAGCTCTTCTACATAATCAAGTTACCTGAATTGATTTTTTTTCAATAGAAGTTTTAAACTAAAGCTGTAGCGTTGTTTTCTTTAGGGCGACAACTTTTATCCTTGCATCCTATACTTTATTTCTCCCTCTCCTCCTCCGTTTTTTTCTCTCTCGCTTTCATATATGTGTGTGTGCGCTAGACTTTTTAGCTCGTTATAAACAAAGACGAATTGTCACTGCTGTTTAATCAAACATATTTATTTATTTGAAAATGTTATAGAAGGTCAGAAAGACATCGGTGCCGTCGGTTTCAAACTCCATATAAAGGGGATTAGTCTATGGTCGAAAAATATTTTTGTATTAAATACTAATCTCTATTAATCTATTTGTTAATGTGCAGCAAACGAATACCATAATACTTTGTACGCTTCAGTTTATCATAACAAAGGCTCATACAAGATTTCAGCCAGATCGGACCAGTAGTTGCTGAGAAAACTGATACCATAATACTTGGTTTGCTACATCTTATAATACGAAATTTAAGCCAGACCAGCTCAGTACTTACCGAGAAAACATGGAACGAACAGACAGAAATATAATATACTAGCCTAGGTTCCCGGCGTTGCCCGGGTGTTTGGAGGTGTGTGGTGAGCAAAAACAAGAAACAAAAACGTGGTAGTAGGCAGGCAGGCTCGAACCCGTGACGCGAAAGCGGAAAAGAAAGTGAAAAAAAATCTGACGTCTTACCGCTACTCCATGACGCGACCAGAAGTTCGTAAGTTACCTAAAGTCAATCCAGCTGATACGATGACTTGCAAAAATAGCTCGCAAAAAAAAACGACCCCGTCTTGTAGAAAACTGCCCAGTTGATGGGGAAGGAATTAATGTTTTTGTGCTAGTTTTTTCGATGTTTGTAGTCTGAGACGTCGAGCTTCAAAATGATATCGATGTACTAAAAATCCGTCACCTCTGTCAAAAGTTTTAGGCATACATACATACATACATCTAAACAGACAGGTGAGATTTATAGTATAGATAGTTGTTTGCGTTCCTCGAAAATGAAAGCAAAAATGTCTATAAAATATAGGAGATACCGTATTTATCGACCCCATAATCTCCATGCCATAATAATATGAATATGTGTCTGTCTGTGTGTATATCTGTCGGTCAGTTTATTGCACTTCTGCTTTGTCTGTCACGCTTATGTATCTCACGGGCAATTTGATTTTATGCATCTAAATAATTTTTTATATATATATATATATATATATATATATATATATATATATATATATATATATATACACACACACGCTACGGACTCGAAAACGGCTGAGTCGCTGTTTATCAAATTTTACACGAAGGTACTTTATGTGGCTGGCAGTGTTCTTGCGTTTTGTAGTTTTGTATCAGAATGTCTTCGATAAGTATCGATAATCGATAAAACATTCGTTGATCAGTACTCAATTTCTGGCAACGTCGGGTCTCCTGCTAGTATATATATATATATATATATATATATATATATATATATATATATATATAATTATTTTATGCACGCATATGAAATATTATTAGATATATTTTATTTATAGATTTTCAGTATTTACTTCAACAGTGCTCAATACGTGAGTAGAGCTAGGTTTAAAGTTATGAAAATATATGGCGATGAAAATACACCGAATCTTCCGCGTTTCATCTCAGTAGATTTTCATTAATCTAGAATGCATTCTACCCTGACGATTCCCTGCGGTCTCATTGCAATCTTTGTTCATAATCCTGGAGTTGAAGGAACCGTGCAAACGTGTCCATTTCGGGTAACATTCTTTGTAAGGAGGAACGCGAAACTTCAATTTGTTGCGATCTTTTCAAGATTGAAACTGATTAATTTTCTCCAACGCTTCACTCTAATGCTCGTTGATTTCCAACGGTTTTTGTAGTGGGAAACCTTTAAGATTTTGAGAGATCACAAACTGAACCCTGCTCTTAAAAATAGCTAACTATTCTCCGAATTGTGTTTTTGCTCGGGGCTTCTCTGCTACTGTGGACTTTAAAGCAACACGTTACACGTTTATTATGTGAAATGTGGACCATACCATGACATTTCTCTGCTATTGGAACGTCGACTACGTTTCCATCATTGAATAATGGAACTCGAAGTACAACTGGACAAAGCTATATCTGCTATATTATAAATTATAATATAAATTATTTAATGATAAATTCAAATAATAATATAAATTATTTAATGATAAATTCAAATAATGATATAAATTATTTAATGATAAATTCAAATAATACTACAAATTATTTAATGATAAATTCAAATAATACTACAAATTATTTAATGATAAATTCAAATAATAATATAAATTATGTAATGATAAATTCAAATAATACTACAAATTATTTAATGATAAATTCAAATAATACTACAAATTATCTAATGATAAATTCAAATAATAATATAAATTATTTAATGATAAATTCAAATAATACTACAAATTATTTAATGATAAATTCAAATAATACTACAAATTATCTAATGATAAATTCAAATAATAATATAAATTATGTAATGATAAATTCAAATAATACTACAAATTATTTAATGATAAATTCAAATAATACTACAAATTATTTAATGATAAATTCAAATAATACTACAAATTATGTAATGATAAATTCAAATAATAATATAAATTATGTAATGTTAAATTCAAAAAATACTACAAATTATTTAATGATAAATTCAAATAATACTACAAATTATTTAATGATGAATTCAAATAGTGATATAAATTATTTAATGTTAAATTCAAATAATAATACAAATTATTTAATGATTAATTCAAATAATAATATAAATTAATTAATGATAAATTCAAATAATAATACAAATTATTTAATTATAAATTCAAATAATAATATAAAATATTTAATGATAAATTCAAATAATTATATAAATTATTTAATGATAAATTCAAATAATAATACAAATTATTTAATGACAAATTCAAATAATTATATAAATTATTTAATGATAAATTCAAATAATAATGCAAATTATTTCATGATAAATTCAAATAATTATATAAATTATTTAATGATAAATTCAAATAATAATGCAAATTATTTCATGATAAATTCAAATAATAACTTAATAATAAAAATGTTTAATAATTGATTTAATGAGTTATTGTAATAAAAAAATGTGCAAAAATGTGAATAGAAAAAGTGGTGGAAAGTGGAAAGAAAAACTCTGTTATTGACGAGTACTAAAGGTTCCACGCAAGGCAGCACTGGCGCCAGACAACAATGGCTCCCTCGTTAAGATTCGGAAATGATGGTCGAACGAAACCGGAAATGGATGACCCGCAAGTGTGGCATTTCAGTTCGCACATGAAAGGTCTTGGCCACTATTTCATAGCTATCTTGTTTTGTTTGTTTGGTTGTGTTGTTTTGGTCGGTTAAAGTCAGACCCGCCGAGAGGAACGCGAGGAAAGTTTCTGCCGAATTCAAAGAAAATATGTGATCGACATTTGTCTTCTCTCCCCCCCTCTCCCTCTCTCTCCCTATCCCTCTCTCTCTCCTTATATATATATATATATATATATATATATATATATATCGATACTTTTTGTGAACAAGAGCGGTGGACTGCTTAAAATATAAAAATTAAATATCAAATACAAAAGACATCGTTTTTATTCTTCAAAATCTCTCATAACCTTGAAGTTATAATTCTAGAAGCATACGTGGATTTTTTAACATTCATTATATACATATATACATATATATATATATATATATATAATATTTATTACAACAGAAATTCCCCTTCCCCTCTAGACCAAAGTACAGTAGGTTTTCAACAACAGATGCCACATACAAATTTATTATGTCTAGGCTATTATCCACTACTTTATGTAACCTAGGAAGTATTTCCTAGTGTCCCTCTAAATAACAAGTACTTTTACCGCTCCCATTTATTACCGAGAGGTAATTTTCACTTGGGACAGATATGGGGTTTCACTCTTCACTGGATTTTTAACTCATTGCCATAACATAGTCTTTCCCTTATCCGTTACAAAAAAAAATGATAAAATCTCCCCAAATAATTCCGCTCTTTTGTATTAGATGATCTCTTGTCATTTCTATATTCCGAAATAACGGTATTAGTATGCTAAACTAACGCTAATGTACCGTTCAAACATGGCGTCGTAATGATACATACTTTGGCCCTATGAGTAAATTGCTCGCTCGAGTTGTAACTTTGTTTCAGTAATTAATTATACTTTTTTACATAGCTACGTTTTTTATAGGTAATTTGTTTGTATATATATACTTTATTAAAACCTGTGCGATCTAGTGGAGTCTCTCGCTTCTAAACTCTCCCTGTATTTCTCTCTCTTTCTCTTTTTCTCAATCTCTCTTTCTCCACCTATTTCTTCCTCTCTCTCTCTCTCCCTCTCTCTGTCTCTCTCCTCCGCTTCGATACAAATACTTCCTCTCTCTATCACTCTCTCTCTTGATACCAATTTACGATATTCGTAAAAACTTTATAGCATTTCTAAAACAGAAAAAAATTCTGTTTAGCAAAAAAAATCTTGAAAAAATAAAAACAATTCACGATTAAAAATAAAACATTAATCTTTCTTTTAAAAAATTTGTTGATAAATAGTTTGCAAAAAATATTGAAACAAAAATAAACAAAACATTTATATTCAGACACTATACGGTAGGTTTTTGTTGTTTTTACTTAGTGTATTTTTATTTTTTCTCCGCTTTGTTTGTTTGTTTGGAAATTAGTGTGTGTCTGTTACTGCGTTCGGTTTAATCTGATGTTGCGCCCGATCCATAATTGACTGGATATCCCGAGAATCCACGTCAAATTCTGCAAGATTACCTGTTTAGATATTTTCCATTTTTTGCTTTCATACCTCAATTAAGAGACCTGCATGCGTGTTTGCAAGTTAGGGTCTGGTTTTAGTCACAATTACCGATTTTTTTTTTTTTTACATCGATTGCCTACCTTACAGTTTTTACATAAATTTTATTACATAGGGAATTAAATTTGGTTCGAGTATTTTATTAAAATTTCTTTTCCGGTCTTATTTGTGATATTTCGCACACGTTAAATTTTTATGGCCGGGGGGGGGTTGTACACAATTTTCTTTAGAATGACTACTTTTATGGGTTTTCGACTATGCTGATTAAGAAAATCTTATTTAAATTTTGCGGAGACAAGAATTTATAGAGATATAAAGATCTGTATTAGGCACTGCAATTCACTTGCCGCCAAGTTTGTACGCATGCGCAATAAACAAATCTGCTTCTATTATCTATTCTGCTTTTATACAAACAACACTGCCAACCCACAATGGGTATGCTGACAACGATTATCGCGGTTAAATTTGGGGGAATTATTAGTAAAAAGGGAGTTGTTTACTGCGGAAGCCGATTTTACATGGGTGTGTTGGGGGATGTCTATTCCGAATGCCGTTCTTAAGATAGGGAGGTTGGTGGTGTCTATTCTGAAAGCCGTTCTTAACATGGGGAGTTTGGGATGTCTAATCTTAACATGGCAATACTCAAAGAAGTAAAGTAAAAAAAGTCGTAATCGTTTTGTTTTACACGTTAAAAAAAAGACGGCATAAAACTGGAATTTAATTTCCCTCTATTGATGGAAGAGTTGAAAAAAAAAGAGGAAGACTTGAACAAATGGAAACAGCTAGAACGACAGCCACTGATTTCGATCACTCTAAACAGTTCATATACAGTGAAAATCCCTAACCTCTAAAACTTCTGTTTTTACTTTTCCATTATTATTCTAATGGACCATTTTTCATACTTTTATTAATTCCTACTGATTTACGCATTCCCTTAATTGCCTTTTTTTTTAATTCAAACAGTACCTGCATATTATCGCCTCATACTTTTTTGCTAATTTTTTGCGAAGGGAGGGGGGGCTTCCACTGGGCAACGCCAGTTAACGGGTCCTGCTAGTATATATATATATACATATATATATATATATATATATATATATATATATATATATATATGTGGGGGGGTTGATTTTTTAGCGATAATTAGCGATTCGATATTAGCGTCTCCCACCTAGGAGGATCAGGGAATTAGAAAGATCACCCATATTTTTTGGACGTAAACGAATAAATACATATGTATAATTTATTTTTATTTTAATTCGTAAAGTAAAATAAATGAATAAATAAATAATTTATATATAAAAGAGGTTAATATTTTGCAAATTAGATTTTATTATTTGAAACAAGAGATACAGATTAAATAATATTTATATATTTGCTTGAAATTTACGAAATTCCTCATTTTGTAAAATTGAAATTTCTGAACTATATACATACATATATATATATATATATATATATATATATATATATATATATATATATATATATATATATATATATAAGGACGCCCGACATTGCCACGGTTGTACAATATGTTTATACATGATATTTTTATTCATACAAATTGTGTATATATTATTATAGAATCAATCCTCTATTGATTTTTATATATTACAAGGTATAATTTGTCTGGTTGACTAATTAACGTCAAAAACAAAAAAGAGTAAAATCGTTTATCAAATTCTGTCTGTGTTTGTTTACAATATGACGTCAGCTCATATTTGGACTTGACGATCTTATAAATAGTCTTTCTTCTCTTATAGATAAAAAGAATTTTTACAAAAGAATATTTTACGTTACACCGGCCAAGGTTACACTCGTTTAACGTAAATTATTCCCCCTGTAAAAATTGTTTTTCCCTGTAAAATTTATTTTTATCTGTAAGAGAAGAAAGATTATTTATAAGATCGTATTTTTCGATTTTTGATACTTATCGGGTGAATTTCTGTAGAAAACATATTTAAGAACACCGCCAGAAATATAAATTACCTTTGTGTAAAATTTGCAAAAGGTGGGCTCAGCTATTTTGGAACCTGTGAGGAGGAAATTCACACACACACACACACATACACACACACACACACACACACACACACACATAAAGTGACTTTTCTAATATAGAAGAGAGACATAATCACTAAATATGATGACCAAAATCCAATAACTAAGATTTATTAACAAAAATATTAAAAACAGAATAATTTAACACTAATCATTAAAACGTAAAGATTTAATAATTAAATTAAAATAAACCTTAATAAACCTATTAACTCAACATTTAGCATTAAAGTTAAAAAAATAACAACAATCATTAAAACCAAATAATATATTGTCAGTTAAAGTCAGACCAGATGAAACAGATGCAGAAGCTGCTGCCTGATTGCAAGCAGGTATACATCAGCATCTACTCTCTCTCTCTCTCTCTCTCTCTCTCTCTCTCTCTATCTCTTTATCTCTCTATCTATCTATGTATCTATTTCTCTATCTATCTTTCTCTCTCTCTTTCTCTCTCTCTCTCTCTCTATCTATCTATCTATCTTTCTCTCTATCTTTCTCTCTCTCTCTTTCTCTCTCTTTCTTTCTCTTTCGCTCTCTCTCTCTCTTTTTCTCTCTTGCTCTCTTTCTTTCTCTCTCTCACCCTTACGCTCTCTCTGTCGCTCTCTCCTTAGCGCGCTCTCTCTCTCTCGCTCTTTTCTCTTTGCCTGTCTTTTTTTCTTTACTCCTCTTTATGTTTCTTTCTTTTTCATTTCCATCTCTCTCTCTCTCTCTCTCTCTCTCTCTCTCTCTCTCTCTCTCTCTCTCTCTCTCTCTCTCTCTCTCCCATCTTCTCTCTTTGTATATACATTCTCTTGTACTTTTTGTTTATTTCTGCGACTTTTTCTCTATCTGCTTTTATGTCTGTCTCTCTGTCTGTCTGTCTGTCTGTGTGTGTGTGTTTCTCTCTCTTTCTTTCTCTCTCTCTCTCTCTCTCTCTCTCTCTCTCTCTCTCTCTCTCTCTCTCTCTCTCTCTCTCTGTTTCCATCGTTTTATATATTTCTTCCGATTTTTCTTTATTTCTTCTTTTTTACTTTGGAGCCATCACTTATCAAGGCCCGAAGTCTAATCGAGGATAAAGGTTAATGAATGTAAGGTGGTGGTATAGTAATCTTTTATGGTGTAAAGTGGGTAGAAATTGATGATTTAAGGGGACGGCTCAACAAGAACTTGATTACATTGGATTTGAAGGCTACCATGTTGTATTCAGTCGAGAAGCAGGACAGCGGAATAGTGTTCCACGAGCGGGCAGTTCTGGCAAATAAAGCCTTGTTCATGGAATCTGCGTTTAGATTTAGGCACACATAAATAGTGATTGTAACTAGTCCAGTGGTTTTGTGAAAGTTTGACAAGAGGGGATCATAGATTGGAGTTCAGTCGAGCACTTGCCATGAAAATAACGTTAGAGCAGATGCAGGCTCGCGACGTTTCTCCTTTTGGAAAGAGGTTGCAGGGAAGAGAAAAGGGGCATCCCTGTTTATTTTCTATTCATTATTTTCTAGGACTCTCTCACTCTCTTTCTCCCTCTCTCTCTCTCTCCCTCTCTCTTTCTTTCTCCTCTCTCTCTCTGTCTATCTATCTATCTATCTATCTATTTATCTATTTTTCCGTCCCTGTTGCTCTCTTTGTCACTTCCTAGCGTATAAATCTGATTTTTCTCAATTCAATAAAAAAAAGCATGGACGGGTGCAACTGAAAGGTTTCATCGGTCAACATTTGCGTATCTTTCAGGAGACGACCAGTTTCCAGTTTTCTCTTTTCCTACCCCCTCACTAATCGCTAATCTTTTTGGCATTAGACAGAACACACAGATATACACACAGACAGAGAAACAAACAAACACACACACATAGACACACACACACACACATATATGTATATATATGTATATATATATACATTAACTGACCTACCTGTATTTGATTAGATGTCAAATATGTAGTAAAATTATAGATTATTATTTGTGTGTATGCGTGTGTGTGCGTGTGCATGTGTGTTTTGTGTGTGGGGGGAGGGTGACCTCCTGACGATTCTCTACGGAAGTAAAACACGTTTTAAGAAAGCAGGACGAAAATATAATGTCAGAGAAATTGCAACAGGAACTGAAACGCACTGTATGTGGCAGATACTTTTTGTCAAAAGCTGGTTTTGTTAATCAAATGAAATCACACAAAGACAGCACACCTGACAATGCAAGGTTGGCATTTTTGTGGTCTAATCTGCAAATCTAAAAGTGGCCTAACAAGACATTCGAAGATTCACAATATTACCATGCGATCACCTTTACAGGAAGGAAAGTTTTTAATGCTACATTTGTGAACTTTCATGTAGGACTAAAGCTGGATTAAAGAGTCATCTACGTGCACACGGACGCAATAATACTTAAAGAAGAGATGGCCAACTTCTGTCAAGAAGTAGCAATCATCAAGTATGTATGTATGTATGCATGTATGTCTTAAACTTTCGACATAGGCGACGGATTTTCACGAGATTAGTATCGTTTTGAAGCTCGACCCTTCGGACGACGAATATCAAAAAATTGGCTACAAACATTAATTCCTTCACCTTTAACTGGGCACTTTTCTACAAGGAGGGGCTGCTTTTTCGCCGATATTTTCGAAATTTATCCCCTCTTTTCGATTGACTAGCCTTAATTTAACCCTTCGCCACTTCCGGTTTGGCAATAGACGCAACGGCAAAGACGTCACCTTTTTTCGCGTTCTTTCCCACCTTCGCGGTACGGGTTCGAGCCTGCCTGCCTATTACCACATTTTTTTTTTTTTTTGCTCAACATACACCTCCAAACATCCAGACAATGCTGGGCACCAAGGCTAGTCTAATATATAAATCTCACCTGTCTTAATGTATGTATGTATGTATGTATGCATTATTATTTTTTGTTTTGTTTTAATTGTTATTATTATTATTATTATTATTATTAATTTTATTATTATTATTATTGCATTATTTATATCCTTCCACATGCATATTTTCATAGTTTTATATCCTTTAAATTAATTCCATTCATACCTTGCAATTTTTAATTTAAGTAATTTCTTAGACACCTTTTATAGCCAATGCATTTAAATAGATAAATCCACTTAAGTTGGATGTAACTAAGTTTGATTTAAGAGGACGCATCTTAGTTATTGCAAACAACGCCCCTCCCAAACCGCATAAATCTTGTACGTGTCAAACTCCATATGACAAGTATCCAACGTCTAACCGCTATATCTGTCTACAGTCAACATGTTTGCGCCACATCATTGTCTTTCTCCTTCTCCTTTTATTTCTTATCCCTCTTTTTCTCTCCTCCTACCTCCGCTTTCAAAGTTTTACCCATTTGTCTCTCTTTCTATTCCTATCCGTGTCTGGTTGAATATTTTAAACTCCCCCTCGCCCTTTACCACCTTCCAATGCTTAAGAAGCTTAAGACTAAACCTAAATATTAAAACTAAACTGTTGTCGAATTAGAATTGAAATTCTTTTTCCTGTTTTTGTGCTTCTTCTAATATCGTTTTCCCTAATCATAATAATCGTTGCTGTAAAGTCTTATGAAGTTATTTGATCGCTGATACGATTCGGTGACGAAAACATGTGTAACTAAGCAGATAAAACTGTAATAGAATTATATATATATGATCTGCAATAGTATTGAGCACTCTCTTCAGGTTTTTACAAATTACCATTTATATATATATATATATATATATATATATATATATATATATATATATATATATATAAACTAGCAGGCAACTTGGCATTGCCCGGTCATGGAATGCGCGTGATTATGATATTTTAATGCATGCAGATCACGTATTTATTATTATAGAGCAAATTCTCTATATTATTTTATTGTGGCCAATATATAATATATATTAATGATTTTAAAAGTAAAAAAAAAATTGACTTTAATGCCATCAACTGGAATCGAAACAAAAACATTCAGCACTTCAGACATACAGTCATTATTTAGCACCTTAGCCTCTGTCCTCACCGCCTGAGGTATCGCCAGATTGATTAATAGGGTCGCAAATTTGGCGACTTTAAGCTAAAAATGTGTACGCATGCTCAGAAGTCAGTCAGTTTACTCCTGCCAAGGTCAACTGCTCTTTTGTCAATTTCGACCTCTTAGAAGCTATTTGTACAGGCAAAATGCCAAATCGAATTTTTCCCAAGTTCAAATACCCTATATATCAAGATTCAAGTTTATATACCAAATATTCAGATAAGAGTTTGGTAGAGAGGTCTCGCGCATATAACGAGACAAGGAAACTTATATATATATATATATATATATATATATATATATATATATATATATATATATATATATATATATACAGGATGACCAAACAAAAACGGGCCCCAACTCTAATTAGGCCCTGTTTCTTAGTGTTTTGTCCGAATGAAATAAAACTTTGGACATAACTAGTTTATTATATTCAAAACATCACATCAAAACACTAGGGGTCTTTGGCCTTTTTTTCTCCGTTCTACAGCATATGTTCTAGATGGCCTCCATTTAGCTTCTTTTTTTTTGAGGGGTCACCCTGTATATATATATATATATATATATATATATATATGTGTATGTGTGTGTGTGTGTGTGTGTGTGTGTGTGTTTTATTTTTTATAGCCGTTTTATCTGTTTGGTTACATATGTTGAACCATGTTTACGATCCAACAGCCACGTCAGATCTTACAGAAACATAAAACACATATTTTCTCTGCAATAGTATTGAGCACTCTCTTCAGGTTTTTACTAATTACCAGTTTTGCAACTATATATATATTTATATTTATTTATTTATTCCAGGTGGAAAGATATCCAAAAATTAAGAATAATTGAATTTCGACAAGTGTCATTGATAGTGTTCAATCAAAGAGAGCAAATTATATTTCATTATTCTTTATGCTAAAACAGTCATATCTGCTAGTATGGATCATTTTGGTAAACTTTACTGTAATTCTTATTTTATATATATATATATATATATATATATATATATATATATATATATATATATAAAAGTGAACGTGTCTGTCTGTCTGTCTGTGTACATTTCCCTACGCAATAACTCTGTCAATTTTTAGTCTATAGACTCGAAATTTGAAATACCGGGTACTGAGATTTGGGAAAATCGATGTCACGGGTGTCAGCCAGAAATTTGGCTGTTAAGGGGTCAAATTTCAACGATTTGACCTTTAAGAACTCTACCAAACTCCTCCGACAATTTTGGGTCTAGACACTTGAAATTTTAGATATAGGTTCCTTGAACCTGGATCTAATTTAATAAAGTGATTTGAGCCCGAAACAATAAATTTTAAGGGGTCATAATAGGGGTCAAATTAAAAAAAAATTTACTCTTTTTTTTTTTTTTGCTCAGCATACACCTCCAAACACCCGGGCAACGCCGGGCTGAAATGCTAGTATATATATATATATATATATATATATATATATATATATATATATATATATATATATATATATATATATATATATATTATTCTTTATGTAAATACAGTCATATCTTGCTACGATGTGCAGACTGTTTCAATCATATTTGATTTCATCAGGCAAGAAAAATTAAAATACAAAAATTAAAAAGGTTCCAGACCTTTTCAAATTTGGAGGAGAGAAATAATGACATGACTGGCAGTAAGGAAAAATTAAAGTTTTTAATTGCAAAATTCAAGTTTCTGTTAAAATAAGGCGGAAAGGTTAAAAGGATAATCTTAGGGAAAGTTAGAGAAAGTAGTAAGAAAGAGGGGGTAATATAATATTATAGAGATTAAATTAAATATGATTGAAACGGTTTGGGCATCGCAGCAAGATATGACTGTATTTGCATAAAGAATAATATATATAAATATATAAATATATCATAGTGTGATTGATAAGACACTGGACTGAAACACATAAGTCCAGGGTTCGAGTCCTAATAACAATCAAGCCACGCTGAAGAGGGGTATGGCCGCGAAACATGCATGTACGCTTATTACTGTTTTAAAAATTATTAAATAAATAAAAACATTATTTGTTTAGTCCAAAATAAAAAAAATGGGCAATTTCTAAAATTAAAATTAAAAAAAAAAAACATCCGATCTTCAAGGTGAAGACTCTAACCTCAATATCGTTTAAAAAATCAACAACAAAAAAAAACTATATATATATATATATATATATATATATATATATATATATATATATATATATATATATATATATATATATATATATATATGCTAGTTTCTACATTTCTCAAACTTTATTAACTTTCTGAAGAGGACGCTTTACAAAATATTAGACCGTCCGAAACGCGTCAAATAATTTAGTGATTTCAAAATTAAAAAATATGAAATAATAAAATAAGTATATATTAAAAAAAACGTAACTCATATAAACATACATTTTTTTTTCTCGTTGGAATCTCTTAACCCATTTCATATAAATATATCTACTATTATATAAAAGTCACTTTGTGTTTGTGATTTCCTTCCTCATAGGTTCCGAAACAGCTGAGCCTATCTTTTGCAAATTTCACACAAGCGTATTTTATATGTCTGGCAGTGTTCTTAGATATGTTCTGTACAGAAATTCATCCGATAAGTATCAAAAATTGAAAAAAAAAATCCGATCTTAAAAATACTCTTTCTTTCTTATAGATAAAAAAGAATTTTTACAGGAGAATATTTTACGTTACACCGGCAAGAGATATAATAAAATGGGTTTGTATTACTGTACACATAGATTCGAAAAAGTTGTCAAAAAACAAATATATAACAAATAAATGTTATCAAAGGCAAGATAAGTTATTTTTCTACCTAACTGGATATATTTTTTGTGTTTTTATTCAATGTAACATGTTTATTCAGCTCGAAAACCATGCAGTGTTTACCGATGTATTGGAAAATTCAAGATGGCGTCTGACTCTCTCTTTAACACGGTAAGTTTCGGAAAAGGTGTTATAAATAAAAAATTGGATAAAATACTATTAAAACTCGCTCATTAAATGTTACTGTGACATAGGTTGACGTATATTCGGCAGTTTTTTAACCCTATTTTGTCTAGTTTTTTATTTATAACACCTTTTCCGAAACTTATCGTGTTAAAGAGAGAGTCAGACGCCGTCTTGAATTTTCCAATACATCGGTAAACACTGTATGTTTTCCGAGCTGAATAAACATGATACATTGAATAAAAACACAAAAAATATATCCAGTTATGTAGAAAAGTAACTTATCTTGCCTTTGATAACATTTATTTGTTATATATTTGTTTTTCGACAACTTTTTCGAATCTATGTGTACAGTAATACAAACATCGGCATATCCTTTCTTTAAAAAAAAAAAAAAAGGCAGTATTATTCACATTCGGAGATACAGTTGAGCGGTAGAGTATTCTACTACAAATCGAAAAATCCCTGTTCAAGCCCGGGTGTGCCTCACCATTTTATTCTAATTTTTTCCTATTACTGAGTTCAATTTACGATAAAAGAAGAGGTACCATTTAAAATCGCCGCAAATCATTTCTTCGTTTGTATATTTTGAAACTAAACGTTAATCAGAGGTGACTTTTCCAGGGCATTCATCGCGAAGCCCAAATATCAGCTGACGTGATATTGTAAATAAAGTAAGACAAAATTAGATGAACGACATCATCATTATTAATTTTTTATATGAGTAAAATATTATTTTGCGAATTAGTCCACCTGGCAAATTATACCCCGTAATATGTAATAATCAATAGAGGATTGATTCTATAATAATACATACGCAATCTGCATAAATTAAAATATCATCGTATCGTACGACCGGACAACGCTAGGCGTCCAGCCAGTATTTTTATATAAAAAAAAATGTCTTTGCTACTTTTGTGTAAGCGTTCAATTTCAACAAGCAGTCTCAGCCATCAACGATAATGGAATGCTGCCCGTTATGATGCCGATCAAAAAGGCCGGGGACGAAACTCACCAGCAGATGTCGACGAGGTCAAATCAACCCTAATCGACCGTAAGTCAACTCTAAAGATTCATCTTGGATAAATCTAAGGATTGTTGGTTGGTTGTTTTTGTTATACGGCATATCAACCCTTTTCAGGTTATTTAATGCCGAATCCAGTGATTTTGAAGAACAATTTTTTAATAGAATATATATATTTTTGTTTTTTGTTGTTTTTTTTTTCAAGTCAGGTTCTATTTAACCCATAGTTGGGACCCTAACAGGTACGACTACTCTGTGTCAGAGTGGACCTAGGAGCAATGGCGATTAAAGGGTGGCTCCACACTCCCCAAAGCCCGCAAGCTGGGGCCTTACCATCGGATATAGTTTAAGGTAATATCCAGGACCAGGATAGATCTAAGGAACTCACACATACACACAAAGTGACTTTATATATAAGAGTGAGGATAGAATCATTTATTTTACATTTAAGAAGCCTTTTTAATTCGGTTATTGTAGACCACACATCCGTCACGGACGTCGCAATCTGCTATGAGCGACGCTGGCAAGCAACGGTCATGTTCGATGTCCGCGGCTTCACCAGTAGAAAACAATTCCTTTCTCTTCACAGGAGAAAGAGAGTGATAAGAAAAAGAGAAGAACGAAAGAAAGGGAGAAAGAGAAAGAGAAACACGCATACACTTCAAAACAAGGCAAGTCGAACGCCACTGTGGTTTTCAATTCTGCTGTCGGTTAGATATGTTTGACCTTTGAGCACCTGTGTTCTCTAATGGCTTTGATTTGGTTGAGTTTTATAAAGAACTGTCAATCTTGGCTTGAATCATATCTGATTAAGAACAGTTACTGAAGCTGTCATGTTTTTTTTCTTCAATAATAACGTCTTTCTTTCCCGCTTTCCCACAAGCACAAGGTTTATTATGCGGCTTCTTCATTGTGCCATATATTGAGTGAGCATGAAGGCAATTAGGTCCCATTTTTTTTTTTTTTCAGATTGATTTTTTTTTAGTAATTATAGCAGTTTGCAAGAGATTATTTGCAAGAATTAGAATTTGGTATCATGGTAATTAAAAATAACTAACAGTGAATGAAAAGTACTATATAATCATAAAAAAATTAGCAAAGGAAAAGTCTTCGCTTTAAATTTATAAGGATTTGAAAAGAGATATAAAGGATTTACCTCATTCTCTATCTGTGCCTTAATCTAAATGCAGATTCCATGAACAAAGTTTCTTTTTTCATAACCGTCCGCCTGTGGAACACTGTTCCGCTTGCATGCTTCCCGGTCGACTACAATATGGTAACAATGTAAACAACTTCTTGTTGAGCCATCCCCATAAATAATTAAATTCTATTCAATTTACACAATTAGCGATTACTACACAACCACCTTACATTCATTAACCCTTATCCTCAAATGGCGTTCGGGCCTTGATAAGTGGTGACTCCCAAGTAAAAAGAAGACTCATATCAAAAGGTAATTCAACCAAGAAAATATGCCTCGGACCAAACTCGGAATTTAACAAAATCGAGATCTACTATATATCTGAAGAAAAATTAATAAGAAACCCAAAGCGTCAAGTGCGTTCGTCCGAGCTCGTATGGTGCCAAGCAAAAGGTGTAAAATGTGAACACTTAAAGAAACCCATTTTAACTAAAAAACAAAAGACAAGAAGATTGCAGTGGGCAAAAGAAAAAGAAACTGATTCCAGTGAAGTGGCTGATGGATTGGCCGAATGGATGAGTTCGAAAATAGGTTTGCATGCAACATGACTCACGACATGTTTTTTAAGTTCACAAAGCGGCAGTGGGTGCTCGTGAGTTTATTTAAAGTGGAAGACGGTGTTAAGATTACGATGTAACCCTGATATAAAAGACCTTAAGGAGAAGTGCTTTCCGACTCCCTGTCCATATTAAATAGAGAAATAGTCAACCACCTCAGCAGGAATAACCTTCTTAGTGACACACAATATGGTTTCCGCTCTGCAAGATCTACCGCAGATGTGCTGACGGTTATATCCCACAGGATTAGTGAATCTCTTGAAAAAGGCTTCCTTTCTAGGGCAATTGCTCTTGACATATCAAAGGCCTTCGACAAGGTATGGCATAAGGGTCTACTTCACAAGATTTCCAGCTACGGTATAACTGGAAATGTTTTCTCAATCATTAAATAATTTCTCTCCGATAGGCTCATAAGAGTAGTGGTAGATGGACAAAAATCGGAGGCCTGCAATATAAATGCTGGAGTCTCTCAGGAGTGAATCCTAGGCCCAACTCTCTTCCTGATCTACATCAATGACCTCCCTAAACACATACTTAAATCATTCGTTGACATCTATGCTGATGACACGACCATCTACGGCAACACATCAAAGGCTGTAAATGACAAAGTTCTCTCTGATTCTCTCTCCTCTGATCTCGAGCGCGTGGTTCAGTGGGGGAAGATGTGGCTGGTTACCTTTAATGCATCCAAAACCAAACTCCTATCCTGACATCATCAACGCTCTGATCCCCATCTGGCATCAATTGTGATGGATGGCTCTCGTCTGGGTGAGGCCCCGTGTTTTGACAAGCTTCTGGGTTTGACCTTTACTCCTGATCTGAAATGGAACACGTACATCAAGTCTGTTGCCAAGGTCGCTGGAAAGATGGTGGGATCCTTCTACCGCTCCAGAAAATATCTCACTATTGATGCAATTCTCTATCTATATAAAAGCCAAGTACGTCCAAGGATGGAATACTGTTGCCATATCTGGGCAGGAGCTGCTAAAAACAGCCTATCCTGCCTTGACAGAGTACAAAATACACTTCGTGTCTTAGTGGGGGATGCCCTTTTCTCTACCCTGCAACCTCTCTCCCACAGAAGAGACGTTGCGAGCCTATCCTTGTTTTATCGTTATTTCCATGGCAGGTGCTCGTCTGAACTCCAATCTCTGGTCCCCACCTCGCCAATCTTTCACGAAAAACACCCGTCTAGCTTAATCCACTGTGAAAAATTTCCCCCACTCTATATCTGTGCCTAAATCAAAACGTGGATTCCATGAACAAAGCTTCTTTCTTAGAACTGCACGCCTGTAGAACTCTGTTCCGTCTGCCTGCTTCCCACCGGACTACAACTTGAATGTCTTCAAGTCCAACGTTAACAAATTCCTAATGAACCGCCCCCTAAAGTAAACACTTCATCAAATCTCCACACCAACGTAATGTACTTGCAATAACCCTTATCCCTGAGTGGCTTCCGGGCCTTGATAAGTGGTGATCACTGTGTAAAAAAAAAAACTCGAATATAAGAGAAACATATATAAGAGAAATTTTCTCTGGTCCCAAATTAGAGCCTGTGTTTACGTACAGTGTAACCCGGATATAAAATCATTGGATTTAAGTGTAACCCGGATATAAGATAGCTGTTGGGACCGTGGAAGGAGTCTCATATCCGGGTTACACTGTAATTCCAAAAGTTACTATAGTTTTTAGTGACCCCAAAAGAACGGGCCCCAACTATAATTAGGCCCCGTTTCTTAGTGTTTTGTCCGAATGAAATGAAACTTGTATCATAACTAGTTTATTATATTCAAAACATCACATCAAAACACTAGGGTCTTTAGCCTTTTTTTCTCCGTTGACTGTAAAATGCTCAAAGCACAATTGAATGTCCTCTGTTTTTTCTTGGGGGGTGGGTCACCCTGTATTCCTTTGAATAGCTTGATAATCAGTCTTTCGTCAATCGTAGATCAATTATCTTTAAGCAAGACAGCCAAAATCATGCACCAAAGTTTACTCAATCCTGGTTGAACGGAAAGGTCTTTGTTTAAGATTCATGCTTTTCAAATAGCTATAACTTGAATTTCATTGAGAACTTGTGAACCATCTTCAAGAGGGATATTTATTGGCATTTACTTGCTTCTCCACAAAAGCAAAATGTGACACAAGGTGGTTTTTAATGCAAAGCGGTATCTATTCTAATGGAAAGCAATTCACCAGCAAGTGTGACCTCTGGGAGGCTGATAAGTTGATGCAAGCAACTTACCAGCCGCTGAAATTGCAAAGCTAACATGAGATGTTTACAATAGACTGCTAAAGGTTCCTATTAACTTGCCTTCACACGAGGGAAGAGTTAGACACAAGGTTGGTTTTTAATGTGGAGAAAATCCATCTCCCCCAAAAGAGGTACTCTGGATAGGAATAAAAACAAAAATTGTCTCAGTCATGAAGAATTTCTCCTCCACCGATAGAGGAGAGAAAAGGTGAAGTGTAGTATCAGAACAGATACTACACTTTGTTCCTGGCCAAACATCTAAGTACGAGTTGGACTACTAAGGGTTATTAGAAAGAAAGTTAACTTTCGTGCAAAAAATTTTAGGGGCTTCTTATTATTTTATGTTAAAATATAATTTATTTTTCAAATAAAATTTGTGTGTGTGTTTTTCCCTTCAATTCGTAGTAATAAGTTCATAGTACAGGATTTTACTAAGCATATACATTTATTGACGCTTATTCGTGCACTAATGTTTTGAAATATATCATTTATTTTTTAAAGTTATCCTCTCCTTTAGATTGTCTAGCCTTAATTTTTAAAAATGTCGCTTCCGGTTTGGCTGTGGTCGTAGCTGCATAAACGTTAGGTTTTTACTCCATTCTTCTCCGCCTTTGCCTTCCTACTACCTCTTTTTTCTTTTTTTTTTCTTTTTTTTTTTTTTTTTGCTGAACATACACATCCAAAAACCGGGGTAACGCCGGGCTGAAGTGCTAGTATATATATATATATATATATATATATATATATATATATATATATATATATATATATATATAGATATAGATATAGATATAGATATAGATAGATATATATACTAGCACTTCAGCCCGGCGTTGCCCCGGTTTTTGGATGTGTATGTTCAGCAAAAAAACAAATGTTGAGCAAAAAAAAAAACATTGCTGTAAAGTCTTATGAAGTTATTTGATTGCTGATACGATTCGGTCACGAAAACATGTGTAACTAAGCAGATAAAACTGTAATAGAATTATATACATATGATCTGCAATAGTATTGAGCACTCTCTTCAGGTTTTTACAAATTACCATATATATATATATACATATATATATATATATATATAGAGAGAGAGAGAGAGAGAGAGAGAGAGAGAGAGAGAGATGTTATTTGTTTTTGTTTTTGCGATACGTTTTGAATGAATTCAATTATTTACGAAAGTACATTTTTACCTAAATGCGAGTTGGGAATAATTTTCCCTTTAACCAATTTGGTACCCCCACATCGGGAGCGGTATATATATTATTTTTAAAATATAATTATCCACTGACAAGTGTTTTGTCGTATATATATATATATATATATATATATATATATATATAGTAATTTATAAAATATATATGGCGATTAAGCTACACTGAATATTCAACGTTTCATCCACTATAGGATTCGTCAGGCTTATGAGCGAATTCTGTGGTTGTTTCTCGTTTTTTATATATGTTGAGGATTTTAGTTAGCCAATCAGCTTTCTAGTATCCACCGCGCCCCTTCCTATCAGCCAATGGGCATGCATTTTATCGAACAAAGGATCTGTTTTAGAACTAGGTTAGTGGTTTAAGGCAGACGATTTTCCTCCTTTCTTTCTTTCTTTATATATATATAAATATACATATGTGTGCACACATACATGCACACATACATATATATATATACATATATGTGTGATCGTTTATGTATATTCATGTTTATTTAATTTATTTATTTGTTTTCTATTGTTTTGTTTGTTTTAAAGCTATTTTGTATCGCTATCCTAGAGTAGGTTTTATTTTGTGAACACAGTTGTTTGCTATTTCTCGTCTACAGTTTAATAGATTTTGGGGTTCTTTAAAGTACAGAATAGCAAATTTTTCATGAAGGCATAATTTACATGGGTCGTCTAAATGTCTGCACGTGGTAGCTTGTCTTATTATTTTCCATTCCACTACTGGCGAATGTCCGCTTTCTTTGAGCTCCCAGTATTTATTCGCTAGTGTTGTTTTTATACGGTGTTATTTTATTTTCAAAAACAGCCTGCAGAAAATGGACTCTGATTTATGAAAGTATGATAGGTTATGAAAAGGAATGGTTGTAAATTTGGGTTGAATTTGGGTGCATCAAAACCAAAGCAAAATATGATGAAAGTAAAATTAAAATAGATAAACCCCATAATTTATTATACCACACCTGTTCACACTGAAACACTTATCACAATATCCTGTCGATCTATATTAAAAAACCTTGTTAAACTTTGTGACATATTTCCATTCTATGGAGGTCAGGCGCGAACAAACACCCCATAATTTTATTATACCATATTTCTTCAAACAGAAACATAATTATCAAATTATACTTACACAGATAGATATGAAAAGTCTTTATTAAAGTTTGAGGCTATGTCCATTCCATGGAGGCCAGGCGCGAACGCAAACCCCACAATTTTATTATACCATCCCTATTTAAGTTAAAACATACTTATAAATGTATTATTATGTACATCTATATCCAAAACACTTGTAAACTTTTTTTTTTTTAATTTTAAAATTTTTTATTTCCATACTTTCTGGACTAGGCGCGAACGCTGGCCCCACAATTTTTATGAACCACTGTTCTGCCAGATCAAATATACCCATTCCTGTGTCTCGATACATCTTCTATCATTAATCAGTTTTTTAAAATAGTCAACCATATAGAAGCCTATTCGTGACCAGACACATACAGACACACATACATTCAGCTTTATATTATATATATATATATATATATATATATATATATATATATATATAATTTGGGTATTTTTTGTATTAATATTCATATTAAAAACACTTTTTTCTATTTATTTAAAAAGAAAATATAACTTTGTTATATATGGGTCATGGAATTGCAAAAGATCTAGCTAATTTTTATATTCATTTAAACATTCATTTTAATCAATTCCTTAGTAGTTTTTTTTTTCGGTTTTCTCATGCGATGATCATCTTTAGTTAACTATTACGTATAATTATATTCGTGCAGATATTCAGCATGATTTATGCTTGCGTAATATTTGCATTATGACAGATGGCAGAATCTCTGGATTTCGATTTAACTCCCTTATTTTCTTTCTGCTATTTTTCTTCAATTCTTGCAGTGTTTGGGATTTGTTTACATAGGCTCTTTTTTTAAGATATCGACACAAAAAAAAGTCGAGGCTAGTCAAGTCTGGGGAACGTGATGGCCATTTGACATTGCCATAGCGAGAGATAATGTTGTGGCCAAAGCATTGCCTTTGTTTTTTAATAGCATACTTATCCATAATTAATTTCCGAAATATTATCTGTAAAATATCTCAAATAGAGAAAAAAATAATAATTAATGGTAAAATAAAAAAAGATTTTCAACCCTTCAGTGACGTTTTGGACAGCCTATATATATATATATATATATATATATATATATATATATATATATATATATATATATATATATATATACCCCCTTTTTAGCAGTAACGTTTTAACTAATATACTCAAGGAATTCTTTGCAATTTTAGAAACTTCATTTAAATAACTACATAGATATAGCACTATTTTGAACAAAAATTCAATTAAAATTTCGTAATCAAATACGCCTAATATAAAAAATAAATAATAAACAAAATTTGGAATGTTCAATCTGGATCTACACCCACCACTAATTGTAATTGCCATAACAAATGGAATTGCCCTTTAATTAATATTTTCATGCATAAAGATGTACTCTATGCTTGTACCGTAACCGAACGACGTCTAGACTCTCCTCTCCGGATAGATTATTGACCTCTCTTACATCTACTACTGAAACCCAAAATATCTGTAACCAACTTATTTATAGCAACTTTTCTTTACCTAATTCTAATTCTAATAATAGTAATCGTGCACTTAACACTCAACAAACACCCCGAAAACTCATACGTACATAATCACCTTATCTTCAAATTTTAACATAATAAATTTTAAAAACGAATTAATTTCAAGCTGCAAACATAGAAAAATATAAATAAAACTCATACGTATATTGGCTCAGCCTCATTAATTAAACTCCGCATTTCAAACCATTTTCATTCATTTAATGAACAATAAAGTTACAACACTATCTTTATTAATTAAAAAACTTAAAACTAAAAACATAAACTTCTCTATTAAATTATCAGTACTCAACAAATCTAAATCCTATACTCCTGGCGCGAGATATCTTTGTATATCGGAAGCTGTAAGCATAATCACCTTATCTTCAAATTTTAACATAATACATTTTAAAAACGAATTAATTTCAAGCTGTAAACATAGAAAAATATAAATATAGCCAATTTTAAATTACATAAACTCCCTCCTCCATCTACCTCATCATTTAGTTATTAGCTAGTAAATTTTATATCACAGCAACAAGTCATTTTCTCACCCGCCGATATCCCCATTTCTCTTATTCTTTGAATATTATGGTACCATTTTACTTACTGCTCGCAATGTTCAATTTTTTTATTGTTTAATTTTTATATTTTTAAAGGGGAGAAGAGCCTATTTTTGAAACTCCATGGAATAAGGGATCTTTCTTACTTTTTCTTTGTTTTGAATAAAGTATCGTGAATTTAATTCTACAATATCATGACATATATATATATATATATATATATATATATATATATATGTCATGATATTGTAGAATTAAATTCACGATACTTTATTATATATATATATATGCAGAGGGGGGTGGCTTAATAACGGTGGATAAAAAAGTGATATTCGTTTAATATAAATCATATTTCTTTTATTTTCAATTTTTTCTTTCTCCTGTTTTGCTGAAATTGTTGGGGGGGGTTCTGAGCAATTTAAAATAATTCTTTGTATTGACTATTTTATCTTTAGCTAATCTTACCATACTAATCCTCGTTAATCCTCTTTCAGTTATTAACGAACTTATCATATCTGCTATATTATCAATTTAAATATAAAAAATAAAAAAACGTCTCCGTGCATTCTTTAAGTCGATCCTATGTAGACACAAGAAACCAAAACGAGATAGCTAAAATGTAATTTAAAACATAACTTAACAATTAAAATATAACAAACGTCGCAAATAAACCCTAGCAAAAACTATCTATCTATCTGTCTGGTCGGGTTCCTCGCCAAGAACAATGTGACTCTCTCTCTCTCTCTCTCTCTCTCTCTCTCTCTCTCTCTCTCTCTCTCTCTCTCTTCCATATTTCTCTGTGTTCCATTAAGCTTCCTCAGATCTTCAGGATCACAGTTGGCGTTATGTGCATTTTGCTGAATATACGTGAATCTAGGTCGTCCCATGCCCGTGCCGTGGAATCCGCCACAATACATTTCTCACCAGCTTTTGCTTGCTCCTCTGGCAGTGACCGGCAAATCGTAGACGTCCTTAGATAGTAGTAGATATGGCAGGTAGGATGCCATAAAGTTGCTGCTTGAAGGCTTTATGGAGATTATAATACTATTCTATGGTTAAAATCTTATGACAACTATATATATATATATATATATATATATATATATATATATATATAATTTTGGTCATTCAATGAATTTTAAAATTAATCACGTGTAATGTTAAAATATTTCTAATGTATATTCTTTGTCTTATATAGAATAATAAAAATATTTTGATTTGAAATTCAAACATTTCACGTCATCAATTTTTAAATTCATTGAATGACTAAAAATTTGATTTATTTGCTCTATCTTGTATATCGAGCAATTCTTATTTAGGTGGGATAATACTTATAGAATATTACTGCCATTAATATCTTGTAAATCTTATAATCACAGGTTTTTATACCAGCTGATTGTTGGATAATTTTATTCTGAAGAATATATATATATATATATATATATATATATATATATATATATATATATATATATATATATGTATATAACTACTTCATTTACTCACATAAAATTAATATACGAAAGTATAAATTTATGCGTAAACTTTAAGCATTTACTTCAAAACTGCTCAATACGTAGATAGAGCTAGTTAGTTAGTTATAAAATGTATATGGCGATTAAGCTACACTGAATATTCCGCGTTTCATCCACTATATATATTTATAACTAACTAGGGGTAAGGGTTTAGGCTCATTACCGTTGGGTCCCGATTTCGAATCTCACTAGATACAGCCACTCTGATGAGTTGTAGACAACGAAACACGTGTCAGTGGATAATTACATTTTAAAAATAATATATATATATATACAGCTCCCCATGTGGGGGTACCAAATTGGTTAAAACGGAAAATTATTCTCAACTCGTATTTAGGTAAAAATGCACTTTCGTAAATGATTGAATTCATTCAAAACATATCGCTAAAACCAAATCAAAACAACATCTATATATATATATATATATATATATATATATATATATATATATATATATATATATATATATCACCTTTTTTTGGCAATTTTATAAGTTCTAAATCTCACCAACTATTGATCAGAATTTAACAAATGAAGGCTAGTTGGAAAGGTAAATTGTGTAGTGGGCTATGTGACATTTGCACTTAAGATCGAACATTACAGGGATCATCCATCATCCAGAACCTATTTTTGGCACTTTTTAAAACTTTTAGAAAAAGCAACGAATCGTTATATTTTTACAATCTAAGGTTTTTTGAACAGCCTTTAGCTTAATTTATGTAATAGTAATTGTAAACTTTGATGTTTAAGTCGCACATTAAATCATTGTTATTTGTTATTCAAAGTTTTGCATTTGAATTACAAAATATTTGATATTTCTCTCAAAACCTCCGGCCTTGGTGGAGGAGAGACTAAGACTTGCAAAAATATGATTTCAAATAATCTGAAATGTGTGTATGTATGTTTCTTTGTGTGCGTTTTATTTTATAACGGCAAACATTGACTTAATCCATTCCAATTGTTTCCGCAGACAGAAAACCTACTGTCTGCTTCATCATATGGCAAAACTTTTGAAGCAGACAGTAGGTTTTCTGTTCACAGAAACAATTGTAATGGAGTAAGTCAATTTTTGTGGTTATAAAATAAAAACATATTCAGCTCTACTAACGTGTTAAGCACTTTTATCCTGTTTTTTTTTGCTGTTGTTGTTGTTGTTTTTTTTTACCATTTCCACCTCTGAGTATATATATATATATATATATATATATGTATATATATATATATATATATGGGTAGAGAGAAAGAGAGAGGGGGGAGAATTGTGGTCCTGGTTAGGGGTCACAATATTAAGGTGAAAGAGTACTGGTGTTCACTACGAGCAGTTAAACTGCATGAGTGCTCTCTGCTCGACGGCAGAAATGTCTGGTTTGCATAGGGCCAGACGAATCCATATTATCATGAATGTAGGGATGTTAACTACCGCAGAACAAGAAGTTTTCTTTGTGTCCCTTTATTTTAATTTTTTTTTTTTTTTTTTGAATGACCAGTACAATTCTATAACTAAAAGGTTGACTTTAAGCTCATTAACCATAACCCTATAAAAAGCAAAGACATGATAATAAAATCCATACTGTTCTCGATACAATTGTAAAATGTTAATCGCATCAACATTATATCAGGACTATTAAATCGTCAATGCCGGCACTAAAATACTATCAAATGCAACCGTTTTACTTTGCATTCATTCTATTGTATGAAATGGCAAATCCGCCATTGTTCTACAATTGTCAGCCATATTGTCATGCGCTCATGTTCCAATATAGTAATGCTTCCTCCTACAACGGAGAGCTCCTCGCCGCAGGCCGTCAATTTCTATGTTGTCTGCTAGAAAATACGTGACATAATAGCGCGAGTTTCTTATCTTATAAGCCGTCAAGTGGTATAGACAGAATTGGACTGAAGGAGAGAAAGGCTTATGTAACAAGCAAGACAATGCGAGGAAATCTGACGAATTCTCCGTAACTATGAACCAAGTTACTCGGTGGAAACGTCTTTATGAATATGGTGATCAAATAAGACGAGGAAATTGGTGTTATCTCGTTACGGGGGAAAGAAGCGTCCATTTTCGGAATCATATCAACAACGGATATGACAATGGAGGCAGACGGGTCTAGAGTGAAATTGTTCAGTCAGATTTAGATAAGTGCAAATAAGCAACTGCAATTTCAGGATTTGGGGAAGATAACATAAATAGACTAATAAAAATAATAATAATAATAATAATAATAATAATAGTAAATAAATAAATAAATAATAATAATAATAATAATAAATAAATAAATAATAATAATAATAATAATAAATAAATAATAAAAATAATAATAATAATAATAATAAATAATAATAATAAAATAATAATAATAATAATAAATAATAAAAATAATAATAATAAATAATAATAATAATAATAGAAGAAGAAGAACATAATAATAATAATAATAATAATAATAATAATAATAGAAGAAGAAGAAGAACAACAACAACAAGAATGAGAAAAAGAATAATAATGCTGAGAATAATGATAATTATAATAAAAAGAAGAAAAAGAATTTAAAAAGAATATGAATAAGAAAAATATATGAACATGAAAGAAAGGGAAAGAATGAAAGAAAGAAGAAAAAGAAGACAAAAGAAAAAAGAAAGATATCACAAAGAAATATTAAACAAGGAAGACAGCAACGCAAATAGACTAATAAGCATAATGAGGATGAGAATAATAAGAAGAAGTGGAAAAAGAAACAGGAGAAAAAGAAACAGAGAAAAGAAGAAAAAGGAAAAGAAAATAAAGAAGAAAAAGACTAAGAAGAAGAAGAATAACAACAAAAAAGAAGAAGAAGAAAAAGAAAAAGAAAGAGAATATGAATAGGAAGAAGAGGAAGGAAAGAGAGTAGAAGAAGAAGACAAAAGAAAAGAGAAATGTGTTAAGATAAAAGAGAAAAAAGGAAGAAGAAAAAAAATAGATACGAAGGAGAAAGAAGATGAATGAAAAGTAAGCGGAGAATAAAAAGAGAAAACAAAGAGGTATAAAAAGAAGAAAAAGAAGAAAAGGAAGAAGAATATGAAAAATAAAAAAGACTTCGAATGAGAAAGAAGAAAAGGAAAAGAAAGAAGAAAAACGAAATAAGAAGAATAAAAATAGAAAAATATTTAGAATATTTAATAAGAATGAAAATAAAAAGAAAAAATAAGAAAGGGAAAAATGCGAATAAAAAAGATAAAAGAAAGGAGAGAGAGTATAAGAAAAGAGAGAGTGTAAGAAAAGAGAGAGTATTAGAAAAGAGAGAGTGTAAGAAAAGAGAGAGTATAAGAAAAGAGAGAGAGTATAAGAAAAGAGAGACTGTAAGAAAAGAGAGAGAGTATAAGAAAAGAGAGAGAGTATAAGAAAAGAGAGAGAGTATAAGAAAAGAGAGAGGGTAAGAAAAGAGAGAGTATTAGAAAAGAGAGAGTGTAAAAAAGAGAGAGTATAAGAAAAGAGAGAGTATAAGAAAAGAGAGAGAGTATAAGAAAAGAGAGAGTGTAAGAAAAGAGAGAGAGTATAAGAAAAGAGAGAGTATAAGAAAAGAGAGAGGGTAAGAAAAGAGAGAGTATTAGAAAAAGAGAGAGTATAAGAAAAGAGAGAGTATTAGAAAAAGAGAAAGTATAAGAAAAAGAGAGAGTATAAGAAAAGAGAGAGAGTATAAGAAAAAAGAGAGAGTATAAGAAAAGAGAGAGTAAAAACCAAACGAAAGTAAAAAAGAAAGATATTAAGAATAAAAATAATAGGAAAAAGATGAATGAAAAATAGGGGTGGGAAACAGGAGAGAACGAAAAAAAGGGAAATTAGGAAAAGATGAAGAAGAATACGAATGAGAAAGAAGAGGAAGAAAGAGCGAAAAAAGACGAATAATAAAAATGGAAAAAAATTATGAAGAAAGTAAAACTATGAAGAAGAAAATATGAAAAAGAAAAAGAAGTATACGAAACAAAAAAACAAGTGAGAAGGAAGTAGAAAAAGAAGAGAGGGGCAAAGAAGAAGAAGAAGAAGAAGAAGAAGAAGAAGAAGAAGAAGAAGAAGAAGAAGGACGAGGACGAGGATGGGGGAGAAGAATATGGAGAAAGAGAAAAATATTTGGAAAAAGATGATAGAGAGAAAAAACAGAAGAACAACAAATAGAAGTAAAGGAAGAAGAAGAAGAAGAAGAAGAAGAAGAAGAACAACAACAACAACAACAAAGAATATTATTATTATTATTATTATTATTATTATTTATTTATTTATTATTATTATTATAACTAAAAAGAAGAAAAATAAAATTATAAAGAAAAACAGCTCCACGTGCGTGTTAAACAATATTATTCACGCATTCACATAAAATGTTAAAAGAGGATACATTATTTTCTGTATTAATTTTCAGTATTTACTTTAACAGTGCTCAATACATGAGTATAGCCAAATAGTAAACTATTAAAATATATGGCAGTTAAGCTACACAGAATCTGCCACGTTTTATCCCCGTATGGAAACCCAAGATAAAAAAAAATACCATTCCTTATGGGGAGTTTGGAATTGAAAGTCACGTTTAATTCTAAGAAAGTTTCCGATGGGTAGCTTATCTGTACTCTACTCTGTAGAGGAAAAATAGTGTTTCCGGTGAGTAGCTATAAAAATTTGCTAATCTGTATAAATCTTGAACTATAAAAATTTGCTAATCTGTATAAATCTTGAACTATAAAAATTTGCTAATCTGTATAAATCTTGAACTATAAAAATTTGCTAATCTGTATAAATCTTAAACTATAAAAATTAGCTAATCTGTATAAATCTTGAACTATAAACATTTGCTAATCTGTATAAATCTTGAACTATAAAAATTTGCTAATCTGTATAAATCTTGAACTATAAAAATTTGCTAATCTGTATAAATCTTGAACTATAAAAATTTGCTAATCTGTATAAATCTTGAACTATAAAAATTTGCTAATCTGTATAAATCTTGAACTATAAAAATTTGCTAATCTGTATAAATCTTGAACTATAAAAATTTGCTAATCTGTATAAATCTTGAACTATAAACATTTGCTAATCTGTATAAATCTTGAACTATAAAAATTTGCTAATCTGTATAAATCTTGAACTATAAAAATTTGCTAATCTGTATAAATCTTGAACGATAAAAATTTGCTAATCTGTATAAATCTTGAACTATAAAAATTTGCTAATCTGTATAAATCTTAAACTATAAAAATTTGCTAATCTGTATAAATCTTGAACTATAAAAATTTGCTAATCTGTATAAATCTTGAACTATAAAAATTTGCTAATCTGTATAAATCTTGAACTATAAAAATTTGCTAATCTGTATAAATCTTGAACTATAAAAATTTGCTAATCTGTATAAATCTTGAACTATAAAAATTTGCTAATCTGTATAAATCTTAAACTATAAAAATTTGCTAATCTGTATAAATCTTGAACTATAAAAATTAGCTAATCTGTATAAATCTTGAACTATAAAAATTTGCTAATCTGTATAAATCTTGAACTATAAAAATTTGCTAATCTGTATAAATCTTAAACTATAAAAATTTGCTAATCTGTATAAATCTTGAACTATAAAAATTTGCTAATCTGTATAAATCTTGAACTATAAAAATTTGCTAATCTGTATAAATCTTGAACTATAAAAATTTGCTAATCTGTATAAATCTTGAACTATAAAAATTTGCTAATCTGTATAAATCTTGAACTATAAAAATTTGCTAATCTGTATAAATCTTGAGCTATAAAAATTTGCTAATCTGTATAAATCTTGAACTATAAAAATGTGCTAATCTTTATAAATCTTGAACTATAAACATTTGCTAATCTGTATAAATCTTGAACTATAAAAATTTGCTAATCTGTATAAATCTTGAACTATAAAAATTTGCTAATCTGTATAAATCTTGAACTATAAAAATTTGCTAATCTGTATAAATCTTGAACTATAAAAATTTGCTAATCTGTATAAATCTTAAACTATAAAAATTTGCTAATCTGTATAAATCTTGAACTATAAAAATTTGCTAATCTGTATAAATCTTGAACTATAAAAATTTGCTAATCTGTATAAATCTTGAACTATAAAAATTTGCTAATCTGTATAAATCTTGAACTATAAAAATTTGCTAATCTGTATAAATCTTGAACTATAAAAATTTGCTAATCTGTATAAATCTTAAACTATAAAAATTTGCTAATCTGTATAAATCTTGAACTATAAAAATTTGCTAATCTGTATAAATCTTAAACTATAAAAATTAGCTAATCTGTATAAATCTTGAACTATAAAAATTTGCTAATCTGTATAAATCTTAAACTATAAAAATTTGCTAATCTGTATAAATCTTGAACTATAAAAATTTGCTAATCTGTATAAATCTTGAACTATAAACATTTGCTAATCTGTATAAATCTTGAACTATAAAAATTTGCTAATCTGTATAAATCTTGAACTATAAAAATTTGCTAATCTGTATAAATCTTAAACTATAAAAATTTGCTAATCTGTATAAATCTTGAACTATAAAAATTTGCTAATCTGTATAAATCTTAAACTATAAAAATTTGCTAATCTGTATAAATCTTGAACTATAAAAATTTGCTAATCTGTATAAATCTTGAACTATAGAAATTTGCTAATCTGTATAAATCTTGAACTATAAACATTTGCTAATCTGTATAAATCTTAAACTATAAAACTTTGCTAATCTGTATAAATCTTGAACTATAAAAATTAGCTAATCTGTATAAATCTTGAACTATAAAAATTTGCTAATCTGTATAAATCTTGAACTATAAAAATTTGCTAATCTGTATAAATCTTGAACTATAAAAATTTGCTAATCTGTATAAATCTTAAACTATAAAAATTTGCTAATCTGTATAAATCTTAAACTATAAAAATTAGCTAATCTGTATAAATCTTGAACTATAAAAATTTGCTAATCTGTATAGATCTTAAACTATAAAAATTTGCTAATCTGTATAAATCTTGAACTATAAACATTTGCTAATCTGTATAAATCTTGAACTATAAACATTTGCTAATCTGTATAAATCTTGAACTATAAAAATTTGCTAATCTGTATAAATCTTGAACTATAAAAATTTGCTAATCTGTATAAATCTTAAACTATAAAAATTAGCTAATCTGTATAAATCTTGAACTATAAAAATTTGCTAATCTGTATAAATCTTGAACTATAAAAATTTGCTAATCTGTATAAATCTTGAACTATAAAAATTTGCTAATCTGTATAAATCTTGAACTATAAAAATTTGCTAATCTGTATAAATCTTGAACTATAAACATTTGCTAATCTGTATAAATCTTGAACTATAAAAATTTGCTAATCTGTATAAATCTTGAACTATAAAAATTTGCTAATCTGTATAAATCTTGAACTATAAAAATTTGCTAATCTGTATAAATCTTGAACTATAAACATTTGCTAATCTGTATAAATCTTGAACTATAAACATTTGCTAATCTGTATAAATCTTGAACTATAAAAATTTGCTAATCTGTATAAATCTTGAACTATAAAAATTTGCTAATCTGTATAAATCTTGAACTATAAAAATTTGCTAATCTGTATAAATCTTGAACTATAAAAATTTGCTAATCTGTATAAATCTTAAACTATAAAAATTTGCTAATCTGTATAAATCTTGAACTATAAAAATTTGCTAATCTGTATAAATCTTAAACTATAAAAATTTGCTAATCTGTATAAATCTTGAACTATAAAAATTTGCTAATCTGTATAAATCTTAAACTATAAAAATTTGCTAATCTGTATAAATCTTGAACTATAAACATTTGCTAATCTGTATAAATCTTGAACTATAAAAATTTGCTAATCTGTATAAATCTTAAACTATAAAAATTTGCTAATCTGTATAAATCTTGAACTATAAAAATTTGCTAATCTGTATAAATCTTGAACTATAAAAATTTGCTAATCTGTATAAATCTTAAACTATAAAAATTTGCAGACGAAGAATAAAGCACGAAAAATTATGTGCAGGAATTCTAAAAGATCCAGTATTTCTAAAGAGCGATCCCGGTTTCTGGTTGGTTACTAGCAGAACGTGGCTCCATTTGGTTGGTCAGTTCCTATCGGCAGTGCTTATAAATAGAACCTTATAATTTTTTTCAGTAATATCCTATCATTATATCCAAAATATTACAACAGGAAGTATATAATAGCTATATATTTGCATAACTTCTTTAAAAGAGAGTCGCAAACCTGATAGGCCCTGAACTGGCATCTAAGCTTCAGCCTCTGTCCCATCGACGAAATGTTGCATCCCTCTGCCTTTTCTACAAGTATTTTAGTGGTGAATGCTCTGACGAACTGCAATCACTTGTGCCCCCACGACGTGAGCACCCTCGACAAACCCGATAGGCTGTAAATCCCACCCCCACAGTGTAGAGATCCCTAGATGTAAAAGATCTTTTTACTCCAATAGTTTCTTCCCCAGAACCGCTAGACTCTGGAATTCCATTCCAGGTCCCTGCTTCCCCAACAGTACTGACGTGCAGAAGTTTAAGTGTAACATGAACCGAAATCTTGCTGCCCAAATCCCAACATAGTACCCCAGTAGTTGTTGCCCCTGATAGTAGCCCCCTACACCAAAGTGGCAATTTGCCTTGTTTGGGGTGAAAATGTAATAAAAAAAAAAAAAAGCTATAAAAAAGCATTTAATTTCAAACCCTTTTCTTAGAAAACTCCTTCTCTGCTAAGTCAATTCATCTTTTGTAATTACTGTACTAGTTTGCCTCCAATAATTAACGATGGATTTAATATTTTTAGAGGGATCATCAGTTTACCATGAAAAACTGTTTCAGTATTTAAAAACAATACAGTATTTTATGTTATGGCTCCGCAGCAGTGCTGATCAAACACCGTTTCTCTTAAAAATGCTAAACTATATAAATATACATACATACATACGCACTTAGAATGTGCGTATATAAAAACGCGAAATTACCACAACTCCTTGCATGTCTGATGAATCCTAGCGTGGATGAAACGCGGAATATTCTGTGTAGCTTAATTGCCATATATATATATATATATATATATATATATATATATATATATATATATATATATATATATATATAGACTTCATTGATTAACTGATTTATTGACAATATCGGCCTTTGTAGATGGCCGACCGATGCTGACGTTACGTGAAAACTCAAAATTGAGAATATAAGAATGAAATGCGTTTTAATAGATTTTAAAAGGAAATCCGGCTTTTGGGGCGTCTTCTCTTTTTACGATCATTTTTTTAACGTAATATTTTCCATTTAACAAGAATTTGAATAAAACAAACAAAATCACGAAAATATTGCATTTGTATAAATTAAAATTTAGGAGAAATATTATTTTAATTATTTTCAATATTTAGGGTTTTTTTCTAAGATTAATATTTAATTAAAAAAGTAGTTGCAACTTCCTTTTCTTTAACTTCAGAAATGACACAAAATAAAATAAAATAAAATGAAATAATAAACGAATATATAATTATTTCATAAGAATATTTTATTTACAAATTCGAATTACACATATTCTGAAAAAGAAAGGACGCAAAAAAAAGTCGGCTTTATTTTTTGTTCTGTTTGGTTTTGTTTTTTACGTCTAAAAACTATTAAAACGAATTTCGTTCCTATATTTGCATTTCGTAATTTTAAGTTTCCACGTGACGTCAGCAACGGTCGCCCATCTTGGCTAATCAACGTACGAAAACTCAATATTCATAACTTAAAATATTGGAGCATTAAAAATTGATTATATAATGTTATAAGTTGAATTTTAAAAAAAAATCTTAACGCTGCAATATTTTAAGTTATAAATTTATATTTTTTACTAGAATATCTTGACCTTTTCTTGTCCAGTTTTAACAACTAGTCCTTTACTTTTTCATGTTTAAGCTTAAGCATATTACTTTTCATGCACGCATTTTTCTATTGTAATCGATGATTTTCCAGGTTTCTAATAAATTCATTTCTTTCAATCTTATTTTTTTGCCCCCATTAACACGTAGGTAATAACAATGTACGGCACTCGCCTGCTTTCAATAAAATCCCCCCAATTATCTCCCTTCCATGCTTTCATTCTCTCTTTCATTTGTTACTTCACCTTTCGAATTAGTAGCAACAGTAGTCGATGAAGCGACGTGGTTGCTATGGAAAACAATAATTGTTTGAAATTTGGTTGAAAAATGAGTGAGCGGTGAAGATTTAAAGCAGTTCTAAATGACTAAAACTGCCATTTAACCATATATTCTAACACTACCGTGTTTGAATGACATTTTTATTACATTTTCACCCCAAACAAGGCACATTGCTACTTTGATGTAGGAGGCTACTATCAGGAACATAAGCTACAGGGGTAGGGAGTTGGGCAGCAAGATGTCGGTTCACGTTACACTTGAAACTTCTGCATGTAAGTACAGTTGGGGAAGCAAGAACCCGGAAGGGAACTCCAGCGGTTCTGGGGATATATATATATATATATATATATATATATATATATATATATATATATATATATATATATATATATATATGCGTGTGTGTGTGTTCCCCCCTCCCCATCAATTTGACCATTTTAATCGCCTATGTTTAATAGTCAATCAACAGCCACTATACAATACAAACAAATTTTAGTTAGCCAATCAGCTTTCTAGTATCCACTGCGCCCTTCCTATCAGCTAATGAACCAATGAACTAAAATCTCAATAGCAGGTGCGTATATAACACCGACAGACAACCACAAAATTCGCGCATAAGCCTGAAGAATCCTAGAGTGGATGAAACGCGGAATATTTAGTGTAGCTTAATCGTCATATATATTTTGTAAATTACTAACTAGCTCTACCTATGTATTGAGCACTTTTGAAGTAAATACTTAAAGTTTACGCATAACTTATACTTTGGTATATTAATTTTATGTGAGTAAATGAAGTAGTTATATATATATATATATATATATATATATATATATATATATATATATATATATATATATATATATATATATATATATATAGCGGGACCTGTGGAAATTTCACAACGGACTATTTCACATGTAATATATTGATGTTAGTATTCTGTGGATGTTTAGCGTAAATGGAGATGCCATCCAAATTCCAGTGAAGGCTAATGATCGCTACCAACTAGAAATCAATGATAAACGGCTATTATAGCAACGCAAACTAATTTGCAAAGGTTATTGAAAGAGGTGGGGAGTATTGGAAATATGGGGAGACTTGTTGCAACTCAGACCCCTAGGAAACGTCACAGGTTTTTCTCAAAGAAAAATCTTTTCATGATAGCCTGTATGAAAACTCCTAGTGAGTAACAATAACGATAATAATACCAATAATAACATACATCACTAACAAAAAACAATAACAATAATGAGAATATTAGCAATAATGACAATACAAATAATAGTAATAATAACAATAATAACCAAAAGAACAATAATAAAAACAATAGCAATAACAACCACAATAATAATAACAAAAACAATAATAACAATAACAACAACAATATTAATAAACTCATGATAAAAGCGATAACAATATAAATAACAACAATAATACGAATAATAATAGCAACAACAATGATAGCAATAACAATGACAGCAATAACAATAACAAACAACAATAACAAAAATAAAATTATAAATAAAAGTAATAATAAAATAGTAATAACAACAATAATAATAATAACAACAACAATAATAATAACAACAACAATAATAATAATAATAATAATAATAATAATAATAATAATAATAATAATAATAATAATAATAATAAATAGATTTTTTAAAAAACGACAACAAAAAGATAAAAATGAAGTATCGCACGTCAAACTTTTGAAAGGCCTCTTTCAGCAATCGGGAGAAAAATTCAATCTTGAGATATCAATCCGCGGGATTATTTTTTCGCAGGCTAATTCCAAACGAGAAATTAATCCGCCTCGGACGACAAGATAACGGAGTCACGTGACAAACACTGGTGGACATAGATGTTGTCAATATTTGAAAAGTACCAGAAGCGGGTGTGAAGTTTGCTCGCGAAGACATTGAGAAGCACGGTTTGTTCTTAGATATCCAAAACAGCATTACTCATACACACACACACACACACACACACACAACACAACACAACAAAACACAACACAACACGAGAAAACACACACACAACACAACACAACACACGCACACACACAGCACAACAAAACAAAACACACACAACACAACACACGCACACACACACAGTACAACACAGCACAACACAACAAAACACACACAACACAACACAACACAACACACACACAGCACAACACAGCACAACAAAACACACACAACACAACACACGCACACACACACAGCACAACACAACACAACAAAACACACACAACACAACACAACACAACAAAACACACACAACACAACACACGCAGACACACAACACAACACAACGCATCAAAACACACACAACACAACATACACACACACACACAACACAACACCGCACAACAAAACAAAACACACACAACACAACACACGCACGCACAGCACACAAATACAGACCTCTACCTTTCTCAGAAACTACGGTGATAATCTGACTGAAATTTTGTATTGGCCTTAGAACGTATGATAAGGTGCAGCGAATTAGGTATTATAGTATCCGCTCGATGCACAGTTAGAGATTAATAAGGATTAGTCGCTCAATACCACATAAACTCTAGAAGTTTTCTTCAGGACTACTGAACTGATCTAGTTGAATTTTTTATGAACCTTTGTTATAAAAAAGGTGCAGCGAACTAAGAATTATAGTATCTGTTCAATGCGCAGTTAGGGATTAATTAGATTAATTGGGATTAGTATTTAATGTAAAAATGAGCATAAAAAGGCGGGGTAAATAAGGGTGGGGTAACAAAAAAAGACGATATTCGGTTGACACGTTTAAAAATAAACGTCTTAATATAGCTTACCTCTACCTCTTATCTACCTTCTTTTTTGTCTAATTTGTGATTTTTAAACATTGATTTAGAGTTAAAGAGCTGTTTCGGTTATAGCCTTGTAAAATATTAGCTTCTTCGGTTCAACTTAGACGAAAAAAATAAATTAGTAATTCGTATTATTTTGGATTATTCTGACGACTGTTCTCATCTTGAATGTATCTTGTTGAGCTCGAAAATCTTTCTGTCGAGCTGTGAAATCTGCACGGAACTTTGAACAAAACCCTTTATCTTACCCACAGGAGTAGCATGCTCTCATTCCATCAGTCAAAGTAAAGAAAAAAGAAAGACCAATGGCGAGTAAATCCGCTAAAAAAAAAAAGCAGCGACGAATTTTCAGATCAGTATCGTTTGGAAGCTCGACTTTTCGGACGCCAAATATCAAAAAAATTGGCTAAGAACATTAATTACGCTACCTTCACCTGGGCACTTTTCTACAGGGGCGGGTCGTTTTTTGTTTTGTTTTGTTTTTTTCGCCAATATTTTCGAAAGTCATCCCTCTTTTCGATTGACTAGCCTTAATTTAAACCTTCGTCACTTCCGGTTTGGCGATGGACGCAATAGCAAACACGTCACGTTTTTTTTCACGTTCTTTTCCTCATTCGCGGTATGGGTTCGAGCTGCTCAACACACACCTCTAAGCACCCGTGAAACGCCGGCGTCGGGGCTAGTCTATAATATAAATCTCAGCTGTCTGTTTAAATGTATGTATGTATGTATGCCTAAAACTTTCGACAGAGGTGACGAATTTTCACAAGATTAGTATCATTTTGAAGCTCGACCCTTTGAACGACAAATATCGACAATTTGGTCAAAAACATTAATTCCTTCGCCCTCAACTAGGCATTTTTGTACAAAGAGGGGGTCGCTTTTTTCGCCGATATATTCGAAAGTCATCCCTTCTTTTCGATTGTCTTGCCTTAATTTAAACCTACGTCACTTCCGGTTTGGCGACGAACGAAAATGTCACTTTTTTTGCATTTTTTCCTCCTTCGTGGTTTGAACCTGCCTGCTTACTACCAATTGTTTTTTTTTCTTTGCTAAACGTGTTACATGATAAGGGCTGTTCTCTTTTCATGTAAGTATAAAAATAGAGATTTAGTTAAAATGAAAATCAAATAGCAATAAACGAAATTCGAACCTCGTAATTTATGTTTAGAAATAGATTACGTGTGAGAATTAGAAAATGGAATGTAAAACAGCTTAGAATAGTTTCAAGAAAAGAATGTGCACTATCAATTTTGTTATGAAAATTCAATTGAAAGAATGCAGCTACAAGATAATTTGATA
>NC_136520.1:67129374-67261874 GCF_053919585.1 Euprymna scolopes
TTTTACGGATGCTTCTGTCTGTGTGTGCGCGTGAGCGTGCGTGTGTGTGTGTGTGTGTGTGTGTGTGTGTGTGTGTGTGCGTGTGTGTGCGTGTGTATATGTGTGTGTGTGTGTGTGTGAATGCCTTGCAGAGAAGATAATCAGTCGAAATATCAAATAAGAATCAAGAAATTTTCTGATTAAAAAAAACAAGAGCGAAAAGACGTCGCAGATTGAAATGCTTTAAAGAAAAGACTTACGTTAAAATTCCTTTTTTTCACATTATCCGGCTTCCATAGTATTTGGGGATGTTATCGAAAGAGGATTTCGTGGACGAGTTTCAAAGATTGCATCAGCCTCTACTTCTACGGCTTTGTCGATAAAGCCAACGGTTTCTTCTTTTTTCTTTCTTCTTCTTCTTCTTCTTCTTCTTTTTTCTTCTTCTTCTTTTTCTTCTCGTATATTTCTTCTTCTTCGACTTCTACTTTATTTATTTTTCTTTTATTGTTCTTCTTTTTTCTTTTTCTTCTACTTTTCCTCGATTTCAACTTTATTTCTTTTTCTTCATTTTTCTTTCTTTCTTTTTTCTTTCCTTCTTCTTTTTCTTTTCTTCTATATTTCTTTACCGGCTTCTACTTTATTCATTTTTCCTTCTTTTCTCTCTTTCTTTTGCTTTTTCTTTCTTCCATCTCTTGTTCATATATGTATTTCTTCTTCTTCGGCTTCTCTTTCATTTCTTTTTTCTTCTTGTTCTTTCTTTCTCTCTTTCTTTCTTCTTTTTTCTTTTTTCTTACGTTCTTCTACTTTTTTCTTCCTTACTCCTTCTTCCTTGTCTTCTTTATTTCTTCTTCTTCTCCTCCTACTTTATTTCATTTCCTTCATTTGCTTCATCTTCTCCTTTATTTTTTTCTTTCTCTTCTTTTTAAATTATTTCTTTTTTTCTACTTGTTTTTCTTCTTTTTCTTCTTTTTCTACTGTAGCTTTTGCTTCTTTGTTTTCTTCTGTATTTCTTCTTCCACTTTATTCCATCTTCTTTTTCTACCCCCTCTTCTTTATTTCTTCTTTTTCAACTTCATGTTCTTATCCCGTTCCTCCTTTTTCTATTTGATTTCTTTCTCTTTTTCTTTTCTCTAAATCCTTCCTTTTTTTTTTCTATACTTGTTCTTCCTCTTCTTTATCTTCTTTCTCTGTTTTATTCCTCTGTCTGTCTACTACTGCTGCTTCTTTTCCACATAAAGCCGGAACAACAAGGACCCTTAAAATGCGGTCACAAAAAAGAGCGGGAAAGCACCCAAAGACAAAATGGTTGATAAAATAAGTCGCTGATGGCATCAATGATAACGTTCCCAACAACTAGATGTGATATCGATGATAACGCCCGTCGTCATGGCAGTCTATAGCCGACGCTGCCAACCTCAGACTCTCCCACATAACTGTAGAGAGTGTGCACCCAAAACATTTTTGACGCTCCTGGCAGCACTCTGGAGGCCTCCTTTGTATTTATTTGCTTCCTTGCTTAAAATCTCAGAAAAAAAACATGAATTCGTTTTTAACACAAAATAAAACCAGAGCTAATGTTCCTGAGATGCGTCCAATCCATTCGTCCGTGTAATGTGCGCGTTTAATGATGTTAAAACCGACTTCTATTTCATAATTTACTTCAACAGTGCTCAATATATGATTAGAGCATCTTTTGTTATTTTGCATAGAGCAGGCAAAAATAATTCTGTTTATATATTTCATTAGTCTAAAAAGACCGATAAAAATTTCAACTTTTTTAAAAATATATTTTAACTATTTTATATATATAAATAAAATAAAAAGACTACTAAAATCGGGCAGAAGTTATAGCCCGTTGATTTAGATTGAATGTTTAATCCTAAATTGATGGTTGAATAGGATTAAATTTGAGCTCATTTCTTTACATTAAATGCTCAGTTCTATTAATCTCTATTAATCCCTAACTGTGCATCCAACGAATACCATAATACTATATTCGCTGAACCTTATCATAACAAAGGTTCATATAAAATTTCTGACAGATTCGGCCAAGTAGTTTCTGAGAAAAATTATAGAGTAAATGTGGTCTTGTGGTGGCTAAAACCTATTTATCTCTAACTGTACACTGAACAGATACCATAATAATTAGTTCGCTGCACCTTGTCATAGAAAACGTCCATACAAAATTTCATCCAGATCGGTAATGTAGTTTCCGAGACAAATTGTAGAGTAAATATTTTATTGTGCAGACTAATGCCTTAAACCCCTATTAATCCGTAACAGTGCATTGCTTTGGACTCTCGAGCATATACCCGACACAGTTAATCAATCGAGAACTATATCACTCTATCAAAAAACATAAAAGATATTAACTGATATATACTCGAAAGTCAAAATAATGAAAAGATTATTATCTTGTGGTTAGCCTTAATCATAACACAGGTCCATACAACATTTCACTTAGATAGGTCCAATAGTTTCCGATAAAAAGTGGAACAAACAGACAGACAGATAGACAGACAGGGGGAAATATGAAAATATAGATTGCTACTGTTTCTACTGTTATTTTTTACAAGAAAATCACCACTTGTCAAGGCCGGAAAGTCACTCGAGGATATGGGGTTACTGAATGTAAGGTGGTTGTGTGGTAATCGTTGATGGTGTAGATTGGGTAGAATTTCGAATTATTTAAGGGGACGGCGTACCAGGTACTTACTAGTGAGTGAAAATCTATTCTGATTCGTACGAGTCTTTTTTACTCTGCTGCTATTTTCATTATAGGTAACCGACTGAAATCTAAACTCTGGTTTCTCCTTATAAGATATTCACAGCACGAACTTGTCTTCCTGCAACAACTGAAAATATATTTTTTCTTTGTACCCAGTATGCATAACTTTGATGTCTCAATGAATGCATCCATCCTTTGTAACAGGAGGGCGATATAGTCAGACAAAATCTTTTATAAACTCATAAATTGATAGCGTCATCATTTTGTGACGTCATCAATTAAAGAGGCGCTGGAAGGTGTCGGTAATAAATTATTTAAGATGTAGTAAATGAAATACAAAAGGACGAAATCACCATGTTGAATGTCAATATTATTATTTTTTTATTTTGAGGAGGGGAGTGTCTCCCGAAATATTAAATGATATTACAACATTCTATTGAAAAATAAATTGGTAATTGTGAAGGTGTATACCCCAAATATTGCCTTCGGTTATTTGTTTTTGTTTGTCTTTCATCATTTCGGTTTTCTACATTGCAATCATCCTTCATAAATACCCATATACTTATTTACTTGTAAAGCTGAAACTACTGTCAGTAATTTTCGCCACTCTTTATCTGTGCCTAAATCCAAACGTAGATTCCGTGAGCAAAGCTTCTTTCTTAGATCTTCACGCCAGTGGAACTCTCTGCCGCTTGCCTGTTTCCCACCTGACTACAACTTGGACGTCTTCAAGTCCAACATAAACAAACTCCTGACAAACCACCCCCTTAAGTAAGACACTCTATCAAAACCCCCAATACTAATGATTATTCGCCACCGGTCAACAAGTCCAAAGAGACCCAGGCTTGACTTCAGGAGTGCTACGACTATATCCTTCTCTCACTACCTACCTCCTTCCACTACCTGACCCCGAAAGACTACCTGCCCTGAAGCCACTCGGGGATAAGGGTTATTGTGTGTACAGTATGTTAGTGTTGGAGATTTGATAAAGTGTCTTACTTAAGGAGGCGGTTCATCAGGAATTTGTTTACATTGGACTTGAAGACATCCATGTTGTAGTCAGGTGGGAAACAGGCAACCGGAACAGAGTTCCACAGGCGTGCACTTCTAAGAAAGAAGTTTTGTTCATGGAATCTACGTTTTGATTTTGGCACAGATAAAGAGTGGGGAAAAATTTTGACAGCGGTTTCAGCTAGGCGGGTGTTTATCGTAAAAGATTGGCGAGGGTGGGGGCAGAGATTGGAGTTTCTCAACTTTGGACATTTTTTGCAGCAAAATTTTCGCCCCAAAGCTTATTAAAATGTTTACCACATGTCTGAATACCCGTTATGTAAAATTTCAAATGTTGAGATCCAAAGTTGGCTGAATAGATTGCTAGAGACAGCAAAGGTCAAATCTTTTAAACTTTGACCCCTTTGGCAGCAGATTTTCGGCCAAAAACTGATTTAAAAGCTTGCTTTATGTTTGAATACACTTTATGTAAAATTTCAAGTGTTTAGACCAAAACTTGGCTGAGTAATTTGGTAGAGACCGTAGAGATCAATTTTTTTAAACTTTGAACCCAATTATAATCTCTTAACATTTATTGCTTCTCAATTAGGCGTAACGTATACGACGATTTACAACCACTTCAGAGATTGGAAAGAAAAAGCTGGGTACCTCGCGAATTGAACGACTACCAAAAGAAACGCCATTATGAAGTGTCATCAAGTTTTTGTTTGAGCTGAGATATGTTCATCTGAATTTAAGTTAAAAACCGCAATAATTTTCTTGTTAACCTGATATATACATATATGTATACTAGTAGGCCGTCCAGCATTGCCCGGTATTGCCCGGTCGTAAAATACACTTAAATATGATATTTTTATTAATGCAAATTTCGCATTTATTATTATACTAGCGAGCGGTACCCAGCGTTGCCCGGGTGTTTGTAGGTGTATGTGAAAAAACCCCGAAATGTGAAAAAAAACAGGTGCCCGTGAAAAAAAACGAATCCTTAACGACGCGCAGTTGGAAAATAGTAAAGTGTGAAAAAAAACAGGTGCGCGTTTTTGATTGACGTGACGGCGATAGCTATTCAGCAGTTAGCATTTTGTGCGGGACAGTTTTTAATGAGGTCAATAAATCGGTTTGTTTGTTTTTAAAAACCCGCTGCCTCGTCTCGAAATGAAAGCTACCGTCTGATATGACGAAGTAGACATTGACCAAACGTTACTTAGTTCTCTAGAGACCACTGGCTCTGGGCCTGTGATTAGAGTCGAGTTTCGCTTTTTTTTATACCGAATGTAACGCGTGCCGATGCGGGAAATGTGGAATAATCAACGTTTGAAAGTCAATAAAATTAAATAGACAGCCGAGCTCAGTTGTTAAAGGTGAGATATTACAATTTATAGATGATATAAAAAGTTTTAAGAAGTTGTGAAGCGAACGAGCGCTTCTCTGAAAGAAGCCTTTTTGCTTTTATATTTATAGACTATCCTGGGTGCCCGGCGTTGCCCGGGAGTTTGGAGGTGTGTGTTGAGCAAAAAAAAAAAATGGTAGTAGGCAGGTAGGTTCAGACCCGTACCGCGAAGGAGGAAAAGAATGTGACAAAAAAAACGTGACGTCTTTGCTGTTGCGTCCATCGCGAAACCGGAAGTGACGAAGGTTTGAATTAAGACTAGTCAACTGAAAAGAGGTGATGACTTTTGAAAATATTGGCCCCTCCCTGTAAAAAAGTGTCCAATTTAGGGTAAAGGAATTAATGTTTTTAGCTAATTTTTCGATATTTGTCGTCCGAAGCGTCGCGCCTCAAAACGATACCAATCTAGTGAAATCCGTCCTCTCTGTCGAAAGTTTTAGGCAGACATACATACATACATACATACATACATTTAAACAGACGGGTGAGATTTATATTATTGATTATATTGGACCCAATATATAGTAATGATTTCAAATGTTTTTTAAAATAACTCGTGCCATCACTGAAACTAAAACGTTCAGTTTACGATTTACTTTTGTCTTTGACGTTCATGCCTGAGCTATGAAGACATGTTTGCTGCAAGGCTAAAAATTAAAACATTAACCAGTGGCTATTACGTTACACATGCATATTCGTAATGCCGTTGTTCGACCTTCATCTGGCAAATATATATTTTTTTTTAATTTTCACTTTTTTACCGATTTTCCTCGGCTAAAACCCAAATATAAAGTTTCGCATGGGTCCCAATACATTATACATTAAGTTTCATGTCTGTAGACCAAAAACTGACAGAGGAGTTTGATAGACAAATTTATTTAAACAAATATATATGCATACATAAATATATATCAAAAGAGGTTTGTGTTTACTATGTGCTATTTACGCAAATGTTACGTAAGTATTAATCATGTAGACTATCTGCATGCATATAATTATACGTAATCCCATAAGAAAACCGAAGAAAAAACCTAATAAGTAATTAATTAAAATGAATGTTTAAAAGAATATGCAAATTAGCTAGATCTTTGGCAGATGAATGCAATTGCACGACCCATATATAACAAAGTTGTATTTTCTTTTTAAATAAATAAAAAAAGGGTTTTTAATATGAATATAAACACAAAAAAAAATTTACAAGAGTATGGATAACATATTATGGACATATTCCTGAACAATAATTGCTTTAGATATTATTCCGCGAAAGAACAAATATGCTAGTTGATTGAATTTTTGTAGACATTGGACATAAAAACACCGATTATATTTGTAGCTAACGAAGGTTTCAGCATTAAAATGCTTATAATGGTTTCTGCGCATACATGTCTGCGCATGTACTCGCCTGAATTTTTAAAAACAAATAAAAACATCCTAAGCCAACTAGATGTATTCCTCTGAAATGTCGTTTTTAATCCACCCTGAATGCATAAAAGCCATACTTCTTTCTTCAATAGATAGTTGAGCCAAAATCCGCACGAGAGTTAACATCGTCTTTGCTCCAGCTTCCCTAGGTGGTGGTGGTGATAGGGGGATAGATTCTAGACTCACAAATACACACACAAATAGTCGTGAGCATACGCACTCTGACTTTAACGGACACACATACACGCAACGCATTCATTCTTTCACATTGTCGTCTGCTCATCAAAAACAAATGTGCTTGATCGAACGATAAAATTGTCGCACTACAAAATACGATATAATTCCATTTCTGTTGAACGTAAATTGGTTTTCTTTTTTTTTGTTGTTGTTTTCTTTCTTTTTTTTTCCAGATCATCTACTAGTTGGCCAGACAAACGGACGAACAGACAAGGGTGAATTTACAGATTCACCCTCCTTTTGTGGGGGGACCAAAAAAAAATAAATAATAAATTCCGATAAATGCATTCAATTGCCTTGAAGTGTTTTTATTTACTTTATTCAGACGAGTATATGTGCAGATTTCCAGACTTTTTTCGTATGGGCACTTTCATTGAGAGTAAACGCATGAAACTCTAGTCCTCTTCGAAGCCAAGTACGTCCAAGAATGGAGTACTGCTCCCACATATGGGCAGGAGCTGCTAAAAACAGCCTATCCTGCCTTTACAGAGTACAAAATAGACTTCGTGGTTTAGTGGGGGGTGCCCTTTTCTCTTCCCTGCAACCTCTCTCCTACAGAAGAGACATTGCGAGCCTATCTTTGTTTTATCGTTATTTCCATGTCAGGTGCTCGTCTGAGCTCCAATCCCTCGTCCCCCCTCGCCAATCTTTCACGAGAAACACCTGTCTGGCTGAAACTACTGTCAGTAATTTTCGCCACTCTTTATCTGTGCCTAAATCCAAACGTAGATTCTATGAGCAAAGCTTCTTTCTTAGATCTTCACGCCAGTGGAACTCTCTGCCGCTTGCCTGTTTCCCACCTGACTACAACTTGGACGTCTTCAAGTCCAACATAAACAAACTCCTGACAAACCACCCCCTTAAGTAAGACACTCTATCAAAACCCCCAATACTAATGATTACTACAATACTATCTCATTGATTACTGTACACGCAATAACCCTTATCCCTGAGTGGCCTTCGGGCCTTGATAAGTGGTGACGCCCATGTAAAAAGAAGTAATCTCCTCCGGCTGTAATGCACTTGTTATACCGTTCCAACAACTTCTGGAAATTCCTTTCTGAAAGTCCATTTGTGTGAGCGTGTCAATGACCCTCGTCACAGCCTTTTTCATCTCCAAAATTTTATTATATCGACAGCCTTTAAAGTTTCTTAGGAGCCTCCAATCATGTCTGAAAGTGGCACAATGTTCAACGAGCGAGACCGGAGATGCGCCGCTGTACAATTCATGCTCTCTACCGATTCAACAGAACCATTGCCAACACTCTCAAAATGCATCGCTGGATTGCCTCGAATAACGGGGACGTGTTCTGTGTGATGAAAACAAAGTTTCCGGCCACAGTTATGGTCTTTGGTGTGCTTTCAAGTAAAGGCCACATCATGCCACCTCACATCTTCGAAGTCGGCTTAAAAGTCAACATCAAAGTGTACATGGATGTGCTGAAGAGTTTCGTGATCCTCTGGTGCAATCAGGTGACCGTTGACAAACCTTGTGTGTAGCAGCAGGACTCGCCACCGGTCAACAAGTCAAAAGAGACCCAGGCTTGACTTCAGGAGTGCTACGACTATATCCTTCTCTCACTACCTACCTCCTTCCCCGACCTGACCCCGAAAGACTACTTCGTTTAGTCATACTTCGAGACCAACATGGTGTGAATGTGATATTATGGTGAATTGATCCTATCTAGGACAAGCAAGCATAAACAGCCATCAGAGTGACAAGTATGACCACTTCTAACCCGTCTGAGAGAAGGTAAAATTATTTTAAATATATGTTGTACATTAACCGTCCTACCGAAGGTAAAATTCTTTCATATACGTGCTGTAAGCCTAATCCCTTTCCACGCTTAGGCTTTGTGGTTACTTTATTTTATGATTAGTTTATGTTTATTGTGAATTTTTTTTTTTAATGAATAAATTTTACAAAGTGTACTATCTGGTCTTCGGGAGTTGGATGTTCCTCTAATTAAAAACGATCCTTTGTCTCATTTTGCCCTCGTAGGGAGACAAATAAATAGCAACACTTCTCTCGTTCACACGCATTTGTACATAAAGTTAAAAACAGTTTCCACTAAAAAGTGTTTCTTTGAAATCTTTCTCCTAAATTGGAACCCCTACAAATGTGGATACTACTGCTTCATCCCTCAAAATGTTGGCCATGTTTCTTTTTTTTGTTTATTTTTTGTCTATTTTTTTCTTTGTTGTTGTTATCAGGTTACAGCAGTCAGTCACAGGTTGCAACAGCAGCAGCAGCAGCGGCAGCAGCGGCGCTCTCCAGTAAAGAAAACCAAACATCGTCCACTGGCAACGGAGATTATCAAAGAGAACAGACTTCCGTCGTACTCAATCACTATTCAGATATTCAATACGGTAAGTCGTCGACCACCTCTACTTATATATACAAGACATTTGCCTATGTGTGTAAGTTCGTTTCCTATGTACTCAGAAACGGCTCGGGCGATTTTTTAAAAATTTCACACAAATGTACTTTATGTGTCTGCGAGTGTTCTAAGGGCGGGGGGTTGTATCGAAATGCTCCCGATAAGTATAGAAAATCGATAATTTAAAAATCCGGTTCAAAAAGAAACAGACCGATTTTGAACAAAGTTAACACCATTATATGGACAAACACCACGAATGAGAAGTTTTATCACCGCTCAAGTGGAATGGCCTAGAGTATAAAATCAACGGTAAGTCGTCGACTAGGTCTACTTTTTTTTACATAGGAGTCACCACTTATCAAGGCCCGTAGGCCACTCGATGATACGGGTTATTGAGTCTGCAGTAATCAATGGGATAATATCATAGTGATCGTTAGTAATAGAAATTTGGTTAATTGGATTACTTAAGGGGACGGTTCATAAAGAATTTGTTTGCGTTGGACTTGAAGACGATCATATTTTAGTCAGCTGAAAAACAGGCAAACGGAAGAGAGTTCCACAGGCGTGCAGTTCTAAGAAAGAAGCTTTGTTCATGGAATCTATGTTTAGGTTTAGGCACAGATAAAGAGTGAGGAAAAATATTGAGGGCGGTTACAACTAGACGAGTGTATATTGGAGCTCAGACGAGCACTTGCCATGGAAATAACGATAAAGCAGAGACAGGCTCGCAACGTCTCTTCTGTGGGAAAGAGGTTGCATGGAAGAGAAAAATTATTTTTGTTTATCTACTTATAATGCGTGTGTTTCATAGAAATGTACGCAATCCCTGGATACTAAGGATAAACTATTATGGACAATCAAGATCCTAAGGCATGGTATATTTTGGTCATCGATAAACGTGAAACTAAGAAGGAATTTTAGAAAAGCATTGTTTCAAAAACATGTAGAGATAAAACAGAAGGCAAAGCAGGGACGTGGAGTTTACTAAGATCTTAAAAAGAGTCATAGACTTAATAAACTTACAGAATAGAAAGTATTTGGGCATAAAAATACTTCTAGAAAAGAAGAAACACAAATTAAGCTAAGTAACAGCCAAGCTACTAGACGTTAGGGGTTTCACATGTGGACGAAGCGTAAATAAAGTTCGTTTAGGTAAAGAAATGATACTAAAAGATAATAGTCAATCCTAAGAGAAAATAAAAGCAATAATTCTTACTGGTGATGCTAAAAAATGTTGAAATATTTAAAGAGATAGAAACAATGTCATGTGAGCTATGAGAAAGACAGTTAAAATGGATCAGGGAGGAGCAGAAATATACAATTTTTTTAGTGTAAACTTAGAAACATTTGCCGATGAACGTTTGGGAGTCCCCTTTTAGGGTTTTTCAATTCAGATGATTGGTTTTGAGGAGGGAGGGGGAATTTTTTCGTGGAAACTCGAAAGCCAGACGCGACCAAAAGAAATCAAACGCGTTATATCCTTCGTCAAATAATGAGCCAAAAACCGTCCCCAGAAAATCGCCCATCCATGCTTAAACAACGAGTAGTAGGCCGTCTGATGATGCTCGTTCGTAAAGTACGCTTAAATATGATATTTCAATTTATGAAGACTTCGTATTTATTATCGTCCACTTCTCTATTAATTATTATATTGTACCCAAAATTTAGTAGTGATTTAAAAAGTTAAAAAATTTATGACTCGAATGCCATCAACTAGAATTGAAATCAAAATATACAGTTATCCCGTATGATTTGTTACAACCTGAACTAAGTTCCTACACATATGAAAATCTAAAAAAAACGTTGTTAAAGGTAAAAATGTATATTTGCGTAAGCGTAGAAGTAATACGCGTCTGCCAAGTTCCAATTTTGGTCAAGTTTGACCTTTTAGCAGTTTCTCGATTTGAAGTTAATTTTTAAATTGATGTGAACACTAGGATACTTGAATTAAAAGTCAACTCTGAAAAGGTAAAATTATAGAGGAATAAAAGGCGAATCAAATGAGGTATAAGTTGTTTAAACAGTTACATTAAATTTAGCTTAAATTTGCGGATTTTGAAAAAATGACAAGTGCGGACTTTCTTTTTAGCGCCACTGTGTGTTTATATATACATATTTTTTCTCTATGACATATTTCATTAAATAAAATAGACGTTTTTTTTTTGTCTATTAATTCTATTTTCGATCCTTTCCAACTTCCGAATAACAGTCTCCACTTCTAGCGGGAACTGGCTGATGTAATCTACATATTTGTGATAAGTCCGAGTACTTTCCAATCCTTCAGGATTCATCGTCAGGAATAAATGGATCAAACTGGTTTTGAACAATTTTTAAAGTTTTGTTTTTTGTTTCTCTTCATTGGTTAATTACTTTATTTATCCCTTTTTTCCATTGGTTAAACATATATATATATATATATATATATATATATATATATATATATATATATATATATATATATATACGTGTTCACAACGGATTGAAGAACTTGTTGGGAATAGTTGTAAGCGTCTCTGAGGAGTGACTGGATGGAAGATTTACAGTTCTATGGACGAGAGGTAATTGTCCATCCTTTCACGAAACAGCTGTAAGAGCTTAACGCCAAAAAAAGTGAATTTCTATTCATGTAGGTTGTGATTTTATTCTATTTACGTATATATATATATATATATATATATATATATATATATATATATATATATATATATATCGATGCCTCCTTTCGGTCTCGATATATATATATATATATATATATATATATATATATATATATATATATATCGATGCCTCCTTTCGGTCTCGAAAGACAAAGGATTCCCTTGAAGGGGCAGCTGCGCGTATAATTGTGAGGCAAACGTTGCTCAATCCTCAACCACATCTCTCCTGGATCGGCACTGCTTGAGTCCAGTGGAAATGGTAAACAACATATATATATATATATATATATATATATATATATATATATATATATATATATACACATGTATATATATATGAATATATATATATATATATATATATATATATATATATATATATATATATATATATATATATATATATATATATATATATATTACCATTTTTGTGTCAGAAATCAGTTCCCTATCGAAGTGCCGATTTCAAAATTTTGGAAATGAAAACGCCCGCTCTACTCTTTCAAATGCTTCGTTATTCTGGACATTGTTGACAACAACAATGTTTTAATTATCTTCCAGCGTCTTCGGGAATAAAAAAAAAAAAAAAAAAGGAAATTCGGAATACGGTTAAACAACGATCTATTGATAAGAATTCTTAGACAATACGAACTCTTTTCCTCGATAAGGTTTCACATTCTAGACTCTCCGCACGAATAATGGCATCTCGAGAATGTTTTTGCCTTTACTTTTTTTTCGGGGAGGGAGTGGAGAATGGAAGATAGTGTCGGCTGTTTACAGCACCCCTCCTGGCCAAAAAGTTGTCAACGACAGTTTCAGCTAAAAATCGACAGACATTCAATATTGCTTTCTCCGATACAGTGTCAGAGGTTTTCGATTGCAAATGACACAATGAAAAATATTCTTGAAGGATAATCAACAGTACACATTCATTTCATATATCTCGTCTCTATATTTATAAAGATAACAATATATATATATATATATATATATATATATATATATATATATATATATATATATATATATATATATATATATACATATATATTTATATATATATATATATATATATATATATATTTATATATATATTACAGTAATCGGAGGAAAATAACTACTTTAGAGTTAAATTTTTATAGATTTATGAAGAAACGGGTTCAGTAATTTTATCGGAATCGGGAATGTTATCGGAATCAGAACAAATATTGAAATAGTCCCATCACTAATATATATATATAATTATTTCCGCAGTCAAAATTCAAAAGTCTAATTCAAAACGCGGATTCCATGAACAAAGCTTCTTTCTTAGAACTGCACGCCTGTGGAACTCTCTTCCGTCTGCCTGCTTCCCTCCGGACTACAACTTGGATGTCTTCAAGTTCAATGTTAACAAATTCCTAATGAACCGCCCCCTTAATTAAACACTTCATCAAATCTCCACACTAACGTAATGTACTTGCAATAACCCTTATTCCTGAGTGGCTTCCGGGCCTTGATAAGTGGTGATCACTGTGTAGAAAAAAAAAAAAGTCAAACAACGTCGCAGCTCACAAGAGCCATGAAAGCCAAAAAACCGGAAAATCCAGACTCGAATTTCGCCCTCATTTGTGCTCATCAGTTAAACATATCCAAATTCGGGATTCGAAACCCGAGCCTCTTTCGTGCGATGCGAGTACTCTGCCATAATACATACAAGTTCAGATATGTCTAACTGATGAGCCCAAATGAGGGCGAAACTCGAATTTTGGATATCTTGTTTGTTGGTTGCCATGGCTATTGTAAGCTACGATGTTGTTTGACTGTGGAAATTATATATATATGTATGTATATATATATATATATATATATATACATGTGTGTATATATATATATACATGTGTGTATATATATATATATACACACACACACACACATATATATATATATATATATATATATATATATATATATATATATATATATATATATATATATATATATAAAATTTTAGTCATTCAATGAATTTAAAAATTTATGAAGTGAAATGTTTGGAGATTTTTATTATTCTATGTAAGACAAAGAATATATTTGAAATATTATAACTCCTTATCCTATTAATTTTTATATCCTTTTCATTAACTTCCCTTACTCTATGACATTTAAATACTTAAAAACAACTTTTAATTGTGATTTTCCATGTCTCACTGACTTTAGCAAATAAGGTGTAAACCATTATAATTATTTGCTAATATTTTCTCCTCTGAAGAGATAGTAGACATCGAAATCCTATAGGATAAGGAGTTATAATATTTCAAATGTATTCTTTGTCTTACATAGAATAATAAAAATCTTTGATTTGAAATTCAATAATGTCATAATTTTTTAAATCATTGAATGACTAAAATTTGATTTATTTGCTCTATCTTGTATATCGAGCAATTTTTTATTTAGGTGGGATAATACTTATAGAATATTACTTACAGAATATTTTGTAAAACTTATAATCACAGGTGTCCATATCAATTGATTGTTAGGTCATTTTATTCTGAAGTATATATAAATATATATATATTTATAATTATTTTTTTTACTTTAATAATTATTAAATACCTACAGACACTAGTGTTTCATCCTTTCGGGAATCTTCAGTGCAGGGTGCCACGATTAACACCAGTCGAACGATTCGAACCCCGCATCACGAGACATCTCTGGCTCGATTTAGCTTAGACCTAATCCATTCGGCTACCATTAACCACGTGAAATAACGTCGAATATAAACATTTTAATTTTAAATGTTCATTTACGTCAGTCAGAGAGTAATCTAATCGTTATACGATGATCTATGCATAAGAGCTAAATTGACCGACTTTAATTCAACTGAAAGTGCTCAACGATAAGAAACGAATTTCTTAAAGGGGCTGTCATAATTATTTTTTTACTATAATAATTATTAAATACCTACAGACACTATATATATATATATATATATATATATATATATATATATATATATATATATATATATATATATATATATATATTGGTGATGGGACGATTTCAATATTTTTCCTGGTTTCAATACAATTACCGATTCCGTGCTAAATTCTCGATTCCGATAAAATTACTGATTCTGATTCTTTATAAATATATCAATATTTTACTCTAAAGTTGTTATTTTTCCCGATTACTGTAAAAAAAAAAAAACGTTAAATATGCAGATATTTTCGCAAACGTAAAAATACACTTATGGTGGGATGGAATATATACATTTTAAGTTTAATGATAATTTAAAAATCAATAAATATTTATTATTTTATTATTTATACTAACAGTGGAAGATTTTTTTTAAACAAATCCAAATAAATAAAAATAATTAAATGGAATCGTTTTGCACATCGGAAGATATACACAAGTTTTCCCGATTCCGATACCGATCCCGATACCCCAAAATGTCTCATTTTTCCGATTCCCGGTTCTGATTAATCGTCCCAACACTTAAAAAGTTTCACTCATGTTCAGGTAACTTAGATCTAAAATTTCAAGCGTTTAGATCCAAAATTGACGGAGGAGTTTGGGAGAGCCTACAAAGATCAATTCTTTAAACTTTTACATCTTAGCAGCCAAAATTTCGCTTAAAAACTTATTAAAAAGCTTGGTACTTGTCTGAACACTCTTTATGTAAAATTTCGAACGTTTATACGAAAAATTGGCTAAATAGTTTGCTAGAGACCGCAAAGGTCAAATCTTTTTTGCTTTTGACAGCTTGGCAGGCAAATTTTCGACTAAAATCGATTAAAAAGCTTAACCTATGTCTGAATACACTGTATGTAAAACTTCAAATGTTTAGACCAAAAATTGGCTGAGTAATTTGGTAGAGACCACAGAGGTCAATTTTTTTAAACTTTGACCCCAATTTTGACCCCTTAACATTTTTTGTTTTGGCCTCAAATAAAGTTAAAACGTTTGATCCATGTCCAAGTAATCTAAATTTAAAATTTCAAGTGTGTAGACCCAAAATTGGCAGAGGAGTTTGGTAGAGTTTTCAAAGGTCAAATCGCTGAACTTTGACCCCTTGACAGCCAAATTTCTAGCTGAAAATGGATTAAAAGGATTTCCCCAAATCTCAATACCCCTTATGTTAAATCTCGAGTGTGTAGACTGAAAATTGACAGAGTAGTTTGGTAGGGAAATGTACACACACAGACAGACATACTATATATATATATATATATATATATATATATATATATATATTATTTAAACGACCATTAAAAATCCATCTAATCATCAGCAACTAACGAAATTATCATAAATCTAATACTTCTACTCTCCAATAACAAGAACACACTCATCGCTAAAGTCTAATTTGATTCATCAAGTAATACACCGCTCATCATTGCCCCTGAATTTGAATACAAACTTGAAACATAAAATCATTCAACATCCGTTATCGACAATTAAACAAGCCAAAAACTCTGGTCCCTTGACTGATGTCTTTGTCCTGTTTTTGAATAAAATGTAATGAAGCAACTATAGTAAAAGCATTAATCACAATTTTTTTATCTTGTAAGTAGAGAAATAAAATCTCCAGAAAATTGCTAGATTTTTAGCTGCCATGAAATTTCAAAAATCGCCAGAAATAAAAAAATCTCCAGAAAATCGCTAGATTTTTAACTGCAACCTAAAATTTTCAAAAACCACTAGATCAGAAAAATAAAATCTCCAGAAAATCGCTACATTTTTTACTTTGCCATCTGAAATTTTCAAAAACCGCTGGATCAGAGAAAAAAAAATCTCCAGAAAATCGCTTTTCAAACAATCGAAAAGAAAAATCTCCAAAAAAGAAAAACGCAAAATTTTTAATTTTTTACCCTACAAAAAACATATCATGAATATACAAAATATCTCGCTATAGTTTAGCTCTAAAAATTCCCGCCAAATTTTATCAGCTAGTTTTCTGTTTTTCGGATAATAGTAACTTTTGTTTTGCCAAAAAAATAATAAAATCAAACACTGTTTGTTGAAAATTAATTTAAATATCTTACAAATTAAACATTGCAACAATGGCAAATCTAAATATTGAATATATTGCCGAAGAAATTCTCCACAAATATCAGAAAAATTAATAATTGTAAAAATTTCATTTTACAAATATTAATTTTTCTTATATTTGTGAAATTCTTAAAAAAAAGAATTCCATGAAAAGCAAGCAACAAATGTATACGTGATTTATTGATACATTTTAGAACCGTTTTGAAAGAGGGATTGGGAGGGTAGGTTTATTATAAATAGAAATACCGTAGATATTAAACATAACGATGAATTCCTTTAAAAATGTTATATTTTTTTCTAAACAGTTCAGTTCTTGTAAGTAAAAAGAAAAAAATACTCAAGCTGAGATCGAAACCAAAACCTAAACACAGTGATTTAAGTACGATAACTACTAGTCCAGCTTAACACGATCTATAAAAAGTGTTTTCAAACCTATTTATCCTTAACATAAAGAAGCTGTCATGTTTTCCGGTCGCGCATGTGCATTCGTGAAACAGTTGACAAACAGATAAAAATCGAACAGCCTCCACGTACTCAATTTGTCAAGTTTGCCCTTTTAGCTATTCTTTTTTTTTTCGGATGAAAACCGATTAAAAAGTTTTTCCCATGTCTGAATCCCCTATATATTAAATTTCAAGTCTGTAGATCAAATCTTCGTTGAGTATATAGGTTGAGAAGTGTCCTCACACACGCACACAAACACTCACACACATTCTCACTTTTATATATAGATAGATTTAGTAGTTAAATTAGTTGAAAGAACTCGGCTTCGTACACATGCACAACCAGCTAATTTAGAAAGATATACATTTTTTTTTTTGCTATTTATTTTTGTTGTTGTTGTTCTGTGTGATGTTTTAAAAAAATTTCCGTCTTTATTGACTTTTTTTTTTTTATAACAGGTCAACAGCAGGTGAAACGAAAACAGAGACGCTACAGAACCACGTTTACCAGTTATCAATTGGAGGAGCTGGAAAAGGCATTCCACAAGACACATTATCCCGATGTCTTTTGTCGGGAAGAACTTGCGTTGAGAATTGATCTTACAGAAGCACGAGTACAGGTGGGTATTCGCCCTTGTTGCCGTATAATTTCGAACACCTTCAACTAAACTTGGTCTTCGGGCCGGGATCAAAGTGTAGCATCTGTTCCGGCAGATACTGCAAGCAAAGACCATATGTGGGGGCGACCCCACATATAAGACCTTGGTCAATGTAGGGGCAACCCTTCATACCAATTGTCACTATCCAGCTCCCTTACTCCCCGGGGAGTTTGTCCCCGTTTCCCTTTAACTCCTCACATTAAAAATCGGCCTTGTGCCTAATTTGCTCGGTGAGGGAGCAAATAAATACCATCTGTTCCGGCAGATACTGCAAGCAAAGGCCATATGTGGGAGCGACCCCACATATAAGACCTTGGTCAATGTAGGGGCAACCCTTCATGTCAATTGTCACTATCCCGCTCCCCTACTCCCCGGGGAGTTGGTCCCCATTTTCCCTTCACTCCTCACTTTAAAAATCGGCCTTGTGCCTAATTTTCTCATTGGGGGAGCAAATAAATATCTCAAAGTGTAGTATCTGCTGGAACAGATACTGCAATCAAAGACCATATGTGGGGGTAACCCCACATATCTGACCTTGGTCAATGTAGGGGCAACCCTTCATACCAACAGTGCTTATCCAGCTCCCATTTCCCACCTCTCGGAAGCTGGTCCCCCTTTTCTCTCCCCCCTCCCTCTCTCTTCACATTAAAAACGGCCTTGTGGCTTATTTGCTCAGTGGGGAAGCAAATAAATAACATATGTTCCGGCAGATACTGCAAGCAAAGACCATATGTGGGGGCGACCCCACATATAAGACCTTGGTCAATGTAGGGGCAACCCTTCATACCAATTGTCACTATCCAGCTCCCCTACTCCCCGGGGATTTGGTCCCCATTTCCCCTTCACTCCTAACTTTAAAAATCGGCCTTGTGACTAATTTTCTCAGTGGGGGAGCAAATAAATACCTCAAAGTGTAGTATCTGTTCTTCAGATGCTGCACTTCAATTTCTTGTTCTCTGTCAGTGGAGGAAAAATCCTTCACGACTGAGACAATTTTTATTTTTATTCCTTTTCTCCACGTTAAAAAACGACCATGGTGTCTAACTCTGTCCAGTGGGGAGGCATTGTAAATAGGAACTAATATATAATTTTAATTGGAATTCATTATTGAGATGAGTATTATTTATATCAATTTATTCATTGCGGACTATTATTCTCATCTTTATTCGTTGTTGTTTCACGACGTTTCGGCCAACTATTCCTCTGGCCTTCGTCAGGTGGTAACCGCGACGGACAAGAACATCAAATCTCTTAACTGCATTCTCAGCAATCACTGCCATCTGTAGTTGTTCTCTTGGCCAAAAACGTGCATATGTTCTAGATGGCCTCCATTTAGCTTTAGTTTGTTTTTTTTGGGGGGGGGAGTCATCCTGTACTACTAATAGAATAGTACCCTAGAAAAGTCTTTGATGTTTGTACGTGATTTGATTTTCAATCGCGTTGCTATGCTGACGGACAAACAGAGAAACTTGATTACAGAATGATTTAAAACAAAAAAAAAGCAACTATCTATCCTGATAAGTGAACGTTTAAAAATAAAACAAGGATAAATTTAGGAATTGTCTGCAAAAACCCGTATCATATTGGATAAAATACTCGGCAAAATCCAGTTGTTGTAAGTGACACTCTTCATGAGGTTAAAGGTTCAATCCTTAGGGGCGGGCGATCGTCAGAATACACTTACGAATTGCGTGAGACTTCTACACTTCTGGCGGATGAATGCTTGAAGGTGTTCTTTTCGAAAATCCGCAAAGATTCCCGAGTTCGACAAGAGACATCGTAAGAAGGTCGAAGTTTTAAATTCTAAAACAATAATTTTCTTCCCTGACAGGTTTGGTTTCAAAATCGTCGAGCCAAATGGCGGAAACAACAAAAGCAACAAGGAAAGGATGCCAGCATTACACAAGGTAAGGACTTAAATACACAAGTATATTATTATTTTATATATCCACATAATATTTTATGGGGTATAATATTTTATGGGGCATAATATTTTATGGGGTATAATATTTTATGGGGTATAATATTTTATAGGATATGATATTTTATGGGGTATAATATTTTATGGGGTATAATATTTTATAGGATATAATATTTTATGGGGTATAATATTTTATGGGGTATAATATTTTATGGGGCATAATATTTTATGGGATATAATATTTTATGGGGTATAATATTTTATAGGATATAATATTTTATGGGGTATAATATTTTATGGGGTATAATATTTTATAGGATATGATATTTTATGGGATATAATATTTTATGGGGTATAATATTTTATAGGATATAATATTTTATGGGGTATAATATTTTATGGGGTATAATATTTTATAGGATATGATATTTTATGGGGTATAATATTTTATAGGATATAATATTTTATGGGATATAATATTTTATGGGGTATAATATTTTATGGGGCATAATATTTTATGGGGTATAATATTTTATGGGATATAATATTTTATGTGGTATAATATTTTATGGGGCATAATATTTTATGGGGTATAATATTTTATGGAGTATAATATTTTATAGGATATAATATTTTATGTATCAATGTTTAGTATTTACACCAATAGTTCTCAATACGCGAATAGAGCTAAGTAGTAAGTTATGAAAATAACTATGGCAATTGAGCTACACATTTTCCGCGTTTCATCCTCGTGTGTAGCTTGATTGCCATGTATATTTTCATAACTTATTACACGAAGATATATGAAGAAATGGAGAAAAGAAAACCGAAAGTTTTTTTTACATTCTTATCTTATCGTTCGTCTTTGTTTAAAGATTTTCTCAAGATGGCAGGTATAAAGAAAATGAAAAGATGAATTTATTTTTTTATTTGCGAACTGTTATCCTCATCTTTATATTCGCTGTTTCATCACGTTTCGGCCAACATCATCAACAACAAACATGAAGACGGGGATAACAGGCAGTGAGACGACAACTATGGAAGGCAGTAATTACTGGGGATACAGTTAAGAGACTCAGCATTCCTATCCCGTCGCGGTTAACCACCTACGAAGGTCAAAGAAATAATTAATTCATTTATTGCGGACTAAGTGCACGCCTGTGGAACTCTCTTCCGTTTGCCTGTTTCCCACCTGACTACAACTTGGATGGCTTCAAGTCCAACATAAACAAATTCCTAATAAACCACCTCCTTAAGCAAGACGCTTTATCAAATCTCCAGTACTGACGATTACTACGATATTATCCCATTGATTACTGTACACGCAATAACCCTTATCCCCGAGTGGCCTCTGGGTCTTGATAAGTGGTGACTACCATGTAAAAAAACAAACTATTATCCCCATCTTCGTTAGATGTTGTTGTTTCACGACGTTTCGGCCAACTATTCCTCTGGCCTTCGTCAGGTGGTAACTGCGACGGGATAGGAACTCCGAACTGAGAATGCAGCTAGGAGGTTCGGAGTTCCTATCCCGTTTCGGTTACCACCTGACGAAGGCCAGAGGAATAGTTGGCCGAAACGTCATGAAAACAACTATGAAGATGAGGATAACAGTCCGCAAATAAATAAATATACAAATTACTCATCTCCAAGGATTCCAGTAAAAGAAATAATCAAAAGTTAAAATTTTAAATACGTGGTATATATATATATATATATATATATATATATATATATATATATATATATATATATATATATATATATAGAGAGAGAGAGAGAGAGAGAGAGAGAGAGAGAGAAATAAAAAGGAACAAACCGTATTATATGTTCATCAACGTTTCGTCTTTATTTCGAGACTTCCTAAAATAAAACGTTGATGAACACATAATACGGTTTGTTCCTTTTTATTTCTCTATTTTGTCGGAATACTATTCCCATTATTTTCATCATATATATATATATATATATATATATATATATATATATATATATATATATATATATATAAATGAAAGAAAAGAAATGAAACTCTATTTATTTGTCCCCCCCCCCCCGACAAACAAAAAGAAACAAATTTGTTTAATTTATATTACGCCACGGAGCACTGCAACTGAGCTTAGTGATTGTAAATGAGTTAGCATGAATGTAGTGAACGGTTGTATAATGCAATGTGATACGAAAGTGCATTTACCTGAACATCGGCTGCATTTCTTATTCATTTCTTAATTTCGACGTGTGAGGTTCCGCCACAACAACTAAGTTGCTCGGAAATCCAGACAAACGATTTGTTTAAAGTGCTGAAGGCTTTGTGCAGAACCATCCACACTTTTTGGCATTACTGCTAACCTCCGTCGGTGCAAATAACTGTCACAGGACAGAGTATACAGTAAACCGCAGGTTTTTACATCAGAGTGATATATTACGTTGACACACCGGTCCTCGCCAGATCACCGAAGTTAAGCAACGTTGAGCCTGTCCAGTACCAGGTGGGTGACTATTTGGGAAGGTTAGGCGCTGTATGTACCGTAGAAATTTCCAGGTTGTTATCTGGAGGCGCATTAATTCACTGCGAGAGAGGCACACCCAGTTTTCGTTAAGATATGCATCTAGGAGAAGGAAACTCTGATATATATATATATATATATATATATATATATATATATATATATATATATATATATATATATATATATATATATATATATATATTGAAAATTTTTTGGGTGGTACAAAATTTAATTATGGCTAAATACAGACCAATCAACATGATGATTAAAAAACTAAAAATTGAAAATAAAGATTAGCTAACTAGGTTTCGTTCCTCGCTCAACAGAGCTACATTGAGGAAAATACAATTTCGTGATTATGTCGAGGAGAGAAAAAAAAATGAAAAATAAGCCAAATAAGCGTGAGAAAAATTACATAGAATCTAGATTAAGTCCTAAAAGATTTTCTTTTTGCTTGCAATATATATATATATATATATATATATATATATATATATATATATATATATATATATACTAAACTCTTTTTTAGACTATGTATAATATGTGTACGTGTGTCTTGTTGAGGTTTGCTTATATGAGAGTGTATGTACATTTGTATATGACGTCTGTATATAACGTGTTCGTCTATGACCGTACACACACATTATATATATATATATATATATATATATATATATATATATATATATATATACATTATATATATACACACATTATATATATATATATATATATATATATATATATATATATATATAATTTGAAGTTGAAAAAGCCTCAGCAAGTAAAAGCATCTTCAAATGAAAAATATAGAATGAACAGATAAACTGTTTTAGAACACGCTTTTAAATACGAAAATAAATTATATTTCTTATTAATTTCGGATTTGAAAAATGTCTCATCAGAGAAAGGGTTCTTAAGTTTTGTTGTCCTTTTTTTTCTCTCAGAAGTAACAGTAAAAAGTCCATCCTCGTGTTGTGTTATCGATGTAGGTCTAGTTGGTATTGCACGTAGAAGTATTGAGCATGTTAGCCCTGCGAGCCTTTCTGGCTTAATAGATAGAAAGGCTCGCATTCACGAAATACGAAGTTGAAAAAAGTGTCGGCAAGTAAAAGTATCTTGAAATGAAAAAATATAGAATAAACAAATAAACTGTTTTAGAACACGTTCTTATTTCCGAGAGAATAAAAGACCAACACAATTTAAGAACTCTTTCTCTAGTTTGGGATTGTTAAATCCTAACTTAATTAGAAAAAATGTAAACGAAAAGTCTTTTTTCGCATCTAAAAACGTGTTCTAAAATAGCTTATCTGTTTATTATAAATATATATATATATATATATATATATATATATATATATATATATATATATATATATATGTATATATATATATATATATATATAAACAGATAAGCTGTTTTAGGACACGCTTTAAGATGCGAAAAAAGACTTTTCGTTTCCATTTTTTCTAATTAATTAATATATATATATATATATATATATATATATATATATATATATATATAATCTTTTTATTAAAAATTTATTCAAATTCTCAAAAAAAAAATTATAAACCTTGTACGAAAGCTATACAAACATTAATTATTTGACAAGAAGTAAAAGTAAACTAAAAAAAAAAAACTTATTTCATGGAGTCTCTAAGAATGCAATTCTTCTCATCAGAGGGAAGAGGTTTGCAAAATCTACAAAACATTTTGCAGGTTAATGCGTTAAAGGAAACTAACAATATGAAAGCAATCATAATTGCACCAAAATAGTTAACATTTAGTGAGATTTTATGAGATTAAGAAAGCAAGAAACGGGAAAGGAAGAAAAAGGATATGGTAAAAAAACAGTATATATATAATTTTTTTTTTTTACTATAATAATTAAATACCTCCAGACACTAGTGTTTCATCCTTTCGGGAATCTTCAGTGCAGGGTGTCACGATTAACGCCAGTCGGCGGATTCGAACCTGGTTACAGAAGCGATCTCTGGCTCGATTAGCAAAGACCGTTTCCATTCGGCTACCATTAACCGCACGAAATAACGTTTAATTTAAACATTTTAATTTTTTAAATGTTCTTTACGTCAGTCAGACAGTGATCTAATCGTTATACGATGATCTATGCATAAGAGCTAAATTGACCGACTAAATTCAACTGAAAGTGCTCAACGATAAGAAACGAGTTTCTTAAAGGGTCTGTCATATTTTTTTTTTTTTACTTTAATAATCAAATACATACAGACACTAGTGTTTCATCCTTTCGGAAATCTTCAGTGCAAGATGTCACGGTTAACACCAGTCGATAGATTCGAACTCAGCAACATGAGTCATCTCTGGCTCGATTAGCAAAGACCGCATCTAATCAGAGGCTGTCATAATTATTTTTTTACTATAATATTACGTAAAAAATAATGTTTTCGACATAACTGTTAAAATTCGAAATATGCTGTGTGGTTATTGAGTAGAATTAATGTTTATATAGATGTTAAAAGGTAAATCTATATATAAAAAAAACAACTGATAATTGGTTAGATCAAACCTATGTAATCTCATTACTTTTCATTTGATTTTTTTTTTACACGGTGATCACCACTTATCAAGTCCCGGAAGCCACTCAGGGACAAGGGTTATTGCAAGTACAGTACGTTAGTGTGGAGATTTATTGAAGTGTTTACTTGAGGTGGCGGTTCATTAGGAATTTGTTTACGTTGGACGTGAAGACATCCAGGTTGTAGTCAGGTGGGAAGCAGGCAGACGGAACAGAGTTCCACAGGCGTGCAGTTCTAAGAAAGAAGCTTTGTTCATGGAATTGATTGGCAAAAAAGCAACACACAAGCGATTGTCATTTACACGGGGGAAAAACGTCAGCGAGAATTTAGGGTTAGGGTTAGGATTAGAGGGGCTATATATAAAGAGAAACTATAACAGGGGAAAACTGTGGAGGTCCGACCAGTGTCTCGCCAAGGCCGCCTTGAAGCCCTGTAGTTTACGACCTCATCGGGTAGGTGGTTCCACGGAGATGCCACTCCAACCGAGAACGTTGCTTGGCGTCGAAGCCTCCAGAACCGTCGAAGGTAGACCTTTTTCGCGTGCCCACGGAGCCCGCGATTCGGGGCAAGGGCAAAGAACTTGGTAATATTCAGCTGGTGTTTGAAGATTTAACTCGCAGTCATTCAAAATATAGAACTTAGGACTTCCAGCCTGTCATGGCTGAGAGAACGAGAGCATGTTAGTCCTATAGATTAAATAAAAGGTTCGAAATTCCACCCAGATTCTTGAGTTCAACAGAAAGATTGCCAAGTTCGACAACATACACCTGAAGAAGGTTGGAGGTTACGTCGGCCGAAACGTTATGAAAATAACACGCTAGATAAGAACATTAGTTCAAATAATATGGATATGTTTTTGTTTTTGTTTTGTTTTTTTGTGTTTTTGTTTTTTGTTTTTCTAAATTTTAGATCTTATTCCTCCGGGAAAACGCTGATTAAGAATATAACCACTTTGAGGGTGTTTGTTTTGTGGTTCTTGGGTTTTAGCTGAGCATACACACACACACATATATACTTACACAGACACAGAGATAACTGTCCTTTATGCAATAGATTTATTGTTTTCAGCTGTGTTATTTTTAATTTTTTTTTTTAGTGGAGAAAGGGCGGGGTTGCTTGTAGGAAACGAACATGAAACCTTTCAAATGGATAAGAACAAAACTCGACAGCGCAACAAAAACGTAGACATGTTTTCTGTTTCTTTTGTTTGGTTGCCTCATTTACGAAGAATAGAACACAGCTTCTTGGTGATTCGATATTCTTGCTGATAACGAAGGGCTACGTTTTTGGTTTCTGTTTTCCCGAGCAAAAATATGAACGTCTTAAAGCAAGAACGAAAAAGAAAACCCGAATATGTTAATAGGAAAACGAAACACGAAGATGTCTCTAAAAATTTGTTCTTTGTTTTCTTTCTTTCTTTTTTTTTTGTTGTTTTTTGTTGTTTTTTTTTGGGGGGGGGGTCCTTATAAATAAAATTGGAACGAATAATGTACAGGTCAACGAAGAGAAGTTGAAGAGCAAATAAGAAATCAAGTTTGACACAAGGACTATTTATTGTGTGATGGCAAACACGTTTCGTAGTTCAGGTAGATATAAGAAATTACCACAAATACCTTGAGGTTATCTCACGTGTGGTAGACGCCAAACACAAGGAATTATCATGACAGCCTGTCCTTTCATCGCGCTTTGAACGCAGACAGGTGTCTGTCTGCCCAAATAAAACAAGCGCGAATCATTTTATAATCCTTTATGTGAAGCTTTAGTCTCTAAAAAATACTCCGTTTTCCCATTTTCCATGGAAACTACATCGATGACTAACGGAGATTTCACATTTATTCGCCAGAGGCTGATATTACTTCTATTAAGTAGACATTTTATCCTTTTTAAAGACGGGCAAAAGTTATAGACCGTTGACTTAGAACGAGACTTTATGTCTCACTCCTTGAATAAATGTGATATTATGAAGACTAATCCATATCAATCCATAACTACGCATTGAACAGATACCACAATACTTAGTTCGCTGCAACTTATCATAACAAATGTGCATACAACATTTTAGCAAGATCGGACAAGTAGTTTCCGAGAAAACTTCTAGAGTAAGTGTGATATTGTGAATACTAATCCCTGTCAATCCCTATTAATCCGTAGCTGTGCATCTAACGGATAAAATAATATATATATATAAAATATATATATATATATATATATATATATATATATATATATGAAGATACTTTGTGTGTGTAAGCTAATTTATATATTTGGCAGCGTTCTTAGATACGTTTTGTACAGAAATTCATCTGATTAGTATTGAAAATCGAAAAAATCCGACCTTAAAAATAGCTTTTCCCGCTTATAGATAAAATAAGAATAACTTTTACAGGGAAATATTTTACGTTACACCGCCAAGGGAGATAATAAAATTTCAGCAAATCACTTCTTCTTAAAAAACAGATTTATTATAATTTGGGGATATAGTTTAGTGGTAGAGCATCTGACTACAAATCAAATTGAATTTGAATTAACTTTACACTCATCTTTGGACAGATATTATCAATAAAAATAAAACGGAAATAAAAATATACTTAGTTGACAAATATTTATTCACAAATAATCAAATTACACATATGCAAAAGTATTTAACACACGGTCAAATTTCATTCTTAAGCAGCCATTTTATTTTGCTACAATATTTCAACCAATCAAAAAATTCGTTCTTAAGCAGCCATTTTATTTTGCTACAATATTTCAACCAATCAAATATTTCGTTCTTAAGCAGCCATTTTATTTTGCTACAATATTTCAACCAATCAAAAATTTCGTTCTTAAGCAGCCATTTTATTTTGCTACAATATTTCAACCAATCAAAAATTTCGTTCTTAAGCAGCCATTTTATTTTGCTACAATATTTCAACCAATCAAAAATTTAAGTCTTAAGCAGTCATTTCATCTTACTACAATATTTCAACCAATCAGAAGGCACCTCAGCGCTCCTTACAGGTCAGTTGATACCAGCTCTTAGACACTGCGCAGGTTGCTTTTTTCATTACTGTTTTCAAATGGTTAAAACAAAGGAATTGGCTAATGATATGCACCAGGAAATCATTGCAAGCCATAAAGATGGAAAGGTTTATAGAAAAATAGCTTCAGAACTAAATTTGGTGGTGAATACAGTTGAAAGTGGAAAACAACGCGTGGTAATAATAAAAATCTTCTAAAAAGTAGTCGGCCACATTGCTCGTAACGTGGAGAAAGAATCGACTCTGATTCGTTCAGAAATTCAGGAATTGTAGAAAGCAGGTGTTCCCACGACGTGAACACCCTCGACAGACCCGACAGGCTGCTAAATCCCACCCCACACTGTAGAAATCCCTAGATGTAAAAGATCTTTCTACTCCAGTAGTTTCTTCCCCAGACCCGCTAGACTTTGGAATTCTATTCCAGATCCCTGCTTCCCCAACTGTACTGACGTGTAGCAGTTCAAGTGCAACGTGAACCAACATCTTGCTGCCCAAATCCCTACATAGTACCCCAGTAGTTGTTGCTCCTGTTAGTAGCCCCCTACACCAAAGTGGCAATGTGCCTTGTTTGGGGTGAAAATGTAATAAAAAAATAAGTAGGCAAGGACACAATCAAGAGATCATTGAATCGTACAGGCCTGTGTTCTATATCACCGAGTAATACTCCATTGTTGAGTCCTAGACATGTGAAAGATCGTTTGGAATGTGTTTATAAATATCAATGTGAATCATATGACTACTGAAACAACGTTTTTTGATCAGATGAAACAAAAATTGAGCTTTTCAGAAAAAAACACCCGTGTATGGAGGAAAAGGGGCACAGAATTTAAACCATCTAATGCGATTCCCACTGTAAAATTTGGAGGTGGAAGCGGGGTGATTTGGGGCAGCTTTTCTGCAAATAGAGTTGTAGGAATGGAAATCATAAAAGGGGAAATGAATGCAGCAAAATACACGAAGATTTTGTTAACACATCTGTTAAAGATTGCCGCAGATTTCCTATTGAACCGCGACTTTCTCTCCCAGCAATACGATGATCCCAAGCACAAGGCTAAAATAACTATGGAATGCTTTAAGGATAATGGTATTAGTGTTCACCCGACACAAATCCTATCGAAAATCTTTCGGAAATTTTGTAGGTAAGGTTTCACGCAAGAGATCCCAAAAATATCAAGGAATTGAAAAAAAAAATTGCGAAGAATGGCTGAAACTACCAGCAAGTGCTTGTATAAACTAGTAGGCAGTTATGTGGACCATTTGGAGGCTGTAAGGCAGAACAGGGGATATACAACTAAATATTAGTAAACGTGTTAAATAATTTTGCATATGAGTAATTTGATTTTTCGTTAATAAATATTTGTCAACTAAGTATATCTTTATTTCCCTTTTGTTTTTGGATAAATATTATCTGTTCAATAAGTGGATGTAAATTTCGATATTTCTTGAGAAATACGAAAAAAATATACTTTCCTACCCACTATATATATATATATATATATATATATATATATATATATATATATATTATCTCTTTAAACAAACAATCTCCTCTCTTCATTTTAATTCATCTTAATTTTTAATTTCTTTCGTTCTATTCTTGATTTTTTTATTTCAATTCTAATTATAAGTATAATCTATATTTCTCCTCCCCCCCTCCATCCCTTTTCTTTTCTCTCATTCCTCCATCTCTCCTTTCTATCAAGCACTTAAACGCTTGATTTTTTTATACCCAAACGTAATTTAAAAGAATCTTTTCCTTCTAATTTATTTTGGCTTAGATCGTCTGACGGGATCGGCAGGCTAATTTATTGTCCTGTCTATCGAAACAACTTGTAATGATTTACGTAAAAATCCCCGAGGTTGAAACAATGAAAACATATTTAGCCTTACTAACGTATTGAGTACATTTCACCTGTTTTTTTTACCAAATATACCTCCATATATATATATATATATATATATATATATATATATATATATATATATATATATAAATGAAAATATTGGTTGACGTTATGTTTTGAGAAAAATAGAAAAACCGAATGAAATTATTAAAATAATCAACGTTTCGTCCTTATTTCAGAGGACATCTTCAGGATATTGAAGTAAAAATGCAAGAAAAGAAAAATTCATAGATCATACGAAAAAGAGAACAAAAGGTTTTTGAATCCTACTCATTTAATTTAGATCATGCGAAAATTATTAAATACGTGATAGATAGAGCTAAAAGAAGACTTTTAGAATCAGCACTAATATTAAATACTAATACAATTACGCAAAGAAAAGGCTTCTACCATTTAGCCCCTAGAATAGGGAAAATAATAATCAAAGAACAAAATATCAAAACAGATCCTGGCTAACTATTTTTCCTTAAATATTTCAACAAAATGAATAAGTTTACAGGAGAAAAAAAATGTACGTATTATTTAACGCATTTTTAAAATTGTATATATAGACATTGAACAACCCAACCTTCCCATACGCACACATATGTTTGTCCTTCCCGACATGGGTAGGATTCAAAAACTGCCCTCTTTTTCGTATGATCTATGACTTTTTTTCTTGCATTTTTACTTCAATATCCTGAAGATGTCCTCTGAAATAAGGACGAAACGTTGATTATTTTAATAATTTCTTTCGGTTTTTCTATTTTTCTCAACATATATATATATATATATATATATATATATATATATATATATATATATATATATATATATATATATATATATTACCTTGGTGCAAAAATAATATCGGTCCTGGATATGACCTTAAACTTTATCCGGTGGTGAGGCTCCAGCTTGCAGGCTTTGAGGAGTGTGGAGCCACCCTTTAATCGCCATTGCGCCCAGGTCCACTCTAACCCGGAGTGGTAGTACCTGTTAGGTCCACAACTATGAGTTAAATAGAAACTGACTTGAAAAAACAAATATATTCTATTAAAAAATTGTACTTCAAAATCACTGACTTCGGCATTAAATAACCTGAAAAGGGTTGATATGCCGTAAAACAAAAACAACCAACCAACGACGGCCCTGTCGGTGGGGCATTAGAATACGCCGACTGCCCCCCTGCAGAGGGTAAAAGTCCCTCAATGGGGGTCCTGGATATGACCTTAAACTATATCCAGTGGTGAGACCCCAGCTTGTGGGCTTTGGGGAGTGTGGAGCCACCCTTTAATTACCATTGCTCCCAGGTCCACTCTGACCCGGAGTGGTAGTACCTATTAGGGTTCCAACTATGGGTTAAATAGAAACCGACGTGAAAACAACAAATATATTCTTATAGAAAAATTTTTCTTCAAAATCTTTGGATTCGGCATTAAATAACCCGGAAAGGGTTGATATGCCGTAAAACAAAAACAACCAACCAACCAACGAACCAACCAACGAACCAACCAACCAAAATAGTACCGTTTTTTACGTTCAACTACATATATAAAAACGACATTATTTTTGCACCAACCTAATATATATATATATATATATATATATATATATATATATATATATATATATATATATATATATATATATATATATATATATATATATATATTCATTAGTGATTTACTTTATGAACTAAGTACAAAGAGATCGACGTCTCACGAGTTCAGATATCGTGAGTAAAAAATAGCTTCAAGTAAAATTGCGGTGCTTGTGTTCCCACGTGTTCCCTTGTGATAAATAATCTCTAAACACAGAAGAGTTCTACAGTTGACGAACTAATATGGCTTCGATTTTCAATGCGGCACAATGTGGAAAACATCGTCGATAGCGCAGATTGCAGTAGAAGACAAGGCGAAATCGGATTTCTTTGCGCCAACGACAGGAGAGCGCTGATAAGGCGCGAATTTGTGCAGAATTATTGCGACACTAAGTTTGAGATGGCGCTGCAGATTGTCTCTTCCAATTTTTGTTATTGCGCTTTTTTTTCTTTTTCCCCTCTTTTTTTTTACTATTCTGTTATTTTGTTCGTGGGTATTTGTTTACGTTGTTTTTTTTTTTCAGAGGGCGCCACTTATACCACCCGAACAAACAAATACGTATAAGGATCTTTATGCACGCATAAAAAAGAAAAGAATTTTTAAATCTATGATGAAATTAATCTGATACAAACAATGTTATAAAATTTAGATCAACAACACGTGGGGATTGTAAGTTTCTTGCTTTATGTTCTTTGGATCGTCTTCGAACATATATATATATATATATATATATATATATATATATATATATATATATATATATATATATATATATACTAGAATTTTCGCCTGTTAAAAGCGGACAAAAGTTATAGCCCGTTCATTTAGAATGAGTGCGTTATGCCAAATTGATGTTTGAATGATGTTTAAATATGGTTAAATTTGTGCTCATTTTTGCAATGAATGCTAATCCCTATATTGTGCATCGAACGGGTACCACAATAATTAGTTCGCTGCACCTTATAACCAAGGTTCATAAAAAATTCCAGCCATATTGGCTTAGTAGTTTCCTAGAAAATGTAGAACGCGCAGACCTACAGACTAAGGGATAATATATATATATATATATATATATATATATATATATATATAGAGAGAGAGAGAGAGAGAGAGAGAGAGAGAGAGAGAGAGAGAGAGAGAGACAGACAGACAGAGAGACAGAGAGAGACAGACAGACAGACAGACAGAGGCAGAGAGAGAGAAACAGAGACAGAGAGAGAGAGAGGGGCAGAGAGAGAATAAATGACAAAAAAATATATTCCCGAATTCATGATGTTGACCATCTTATAATTTATTCCTTTAATTCAGTTGACATTTACAATTCTTGACAGTATCTGTTTTGTGGCGCAAAATCAATCACTTAATTTTATACCAATCACTGAATCTATTTTGCCTTAACTCATCAGAAGAAATAGCAACAATCAATTCGTAAAAAGAAAATGAAATGTGATTTGACATGATTAAAATCCGAAAATTGGAAGAGAAGCTGCATATACCTTTAATGTTTCCATTACGCCATTTTGAATTTTTAAATATATATATATATATATATATATATATATATATATATATATATATATATATATATATATATATAAAGCTGAACGTCTTTGTGTGTGTCTGGTCATGAATAGGCGCCTATATGGTTGACTATTATAGAAAACTGATCACATATAATGATAGAAGATGTATCGAGACACATGAATGGGTATGTTTGATCTGGCATAATGATGATTCAGTAAAATTGTGGGGTCTTCGTACGCGCCTGGTTCACAAAGAATGGAAATAAAAAATTTAAAAATTAAAAAAAAAACGTTTACAAGTGTTTTTGATATAGTTGTGCATAATAATACTTTGATAAGTATGTTTTAACTTAAATAGGGATTGTATAATAAAATTGTGAGGTCTGCGTTCGCGCAATGGGAATAGGCACAAACTTTAATAAAGACTTTTCATATCTATCTGCGTAAGTATAATTTGATAATTATGTTTCAGTTTGAAGAAATGTGGTATAATAAAATTAGCACTTAAAGTTAGCACTTGACCTCCATAGAATGGAAATATGTCACAAAGTTTAATAAGGTTTTTAATATAGATCCACAGAATATTGAGATAAGTGTTTCAGTGTGAACAGGTATGGTATAATAAATTATGGGGTTTATCTATTTTATTTTTACTTTCATGATATTTTGCTTTGGTTTTGATACTCCCAAATTCGAAGCTATCTCTTTACAACCCTTCCTTTTCATGACCTATCATACTTTCATAAATCAGAGTCCATTTTCTGTAGGCTGTTTTTGAACCAAGTCAACGACGAGTACTTTTGCTAGTATATATATATATATATGTATATACATATATATATATATATATATATATATTAGTATGTGTGTGTGTGTGTGTGTGTGTGTGTGTGTGTTTGCTAGATGTGGCGAATTTTAAATCGACAACTCCATTTTTTTTAATTGCAGATTTGGCAACTATCGGTTATTTTAAGTTCAGCGTGGTTTTGCAATTCATCATGATAACACCCGAACACCATTTGAACGAATAATTTTACGAAATGGACCTGTGAACTGGCCACTTCGTTCGTGCGATTTAACTCCATGAGATTATTTAGGGAGGGAGGGTATGTAAAGTCCACTGTTTATGTTAATAAGCCAAACACAATTGGAAGACAACATTCTATGCGTTATTACCTAATATATTTCGTAGATTTTGTGACAATTGGATCTCTAGATTACGTCATATGTGCGAAAGCCGCAGTGCCATATGCTCGAAATTGCATAAAAGTTATAAATTTAAAAAAAATGAATCTTTGGAATATGTTACTGTGTTTTTTTGGGGGGTGGGGGTAGTTTTAAAAAAAAACTTTCTAAACAGTTTAGTTTTACTCTTATTCTTATTGTTTTCAACTACATTCCCCTATCTTATTATTATTATTTTTTACTTACAGGTAATAATAGAGTTAATTCTCTATTAATCATTGCCCAGTACATAGTAATGATTTGGGCTAGGACAACAGCATTTTCTTTTCATTGTTTGGACTCTCGAGTGCGTATCCATTGATATCTTATATGCTTTTATACCGAGTGGTGTGGCTCTCGGTTGAATAACGGTGTCATATATATACTCAAAAGCTAAAACAATGAAAAGAATATGATTCCACTGCCAAACAACGTCGCAGCCGACAAGAGCCATGACAGTCAACGAACCTAAATTCTAAGACTCAAGTTTCGCACTCACTTGGGCTCATCAGTTAGTCACATCCGAACTCAGGATTCGAAACCCAAGACTCTTGCATGCGAAGCAAGCACTCTGCCAACTGAGCAAACAAACACAAGAAATTCTGTTAACGAACACAGATCAAGCAAACCGCGGTTGATGAGTTCAAATGAGGGCGAAACTCGAGTCTTAGACTTCCGGCTCGTTGACTGTCATGGCTCTTGTGCGCTGCGACGTTGTTTGGATGCGGAATTTATATATATATATATATATATATATATATATATATATATATATATATATATATATATAACTTTTTCAGATGAGTCATCACTTATCAAGGCCAGAATGCAACTCAAGGATAAGTGTTAATGAGTATTCGGTGGTCACCGGGAAAACAGCCCAGTACTTGTTAGTGGTGGAAATTAGGTATAATTTGATTATTTAGGTGTACTATATAAAAATTTGTTTGCATTGGAATTGAAGAAGGCCGTATTGTAGTCAACTGAAAAACAGGCCAGCGAACAGAGTTCCACAGGCGGACAGTTCTAGGAAAGAAACTTTGTTCATTGAACTTGCGTTTAGATTTAAGCACATATAAAGGTTGAGGGATATTGTTTATAGTGGTTGTAGCTAGACAAGTGTTATATCCGTGTGTTAGATCGTTTTCGTTTTAAATTGTACGTAGTTATGCAGAATGCAGAAACTATTCATGAATATAATTCAGTGTATTAGTTAAATGAAATCAATTATCTAATGTAAAACCATAAAATAAAAAATTATAAATTAACGCTGGTTTTTCAAATGAATATGCAAGTTATTTAAGCTTCGTTTAGTCGCTCGCATATCGTACCTGAATACATGTTCGTTTCAGTAATTTTAAATAGGACAAGTAGGCTTTTAATATCAATGTCTGGTCCCAATTGAAATGAATGGCTCTCATTTTGGGAGTAGCACTATGTTTTGTCAAACTTCTGGGACTGACCTTCACTGCTGATCTGAAATGAAACACATACATCAAATCCGTTGCCAAGATCGCCGGAAAAATTATTGGATCATTCTACTGCTCCAATAGATATCTCGCTGCTGACGCAGTCCTCCGCCTGTATGAGCCAAGTACGTTCTAGCATGGAGTACTTTTGTCACATCTGAGCAGGAGCTGCTCGGGGTTGCTCGGGTACCTATCCTTCTTTGACTGAGTTAAAGACCGGCTTCGAAACATAATAGGTTATGCTCTTTTCTCTTTCCTGCAACTTTTTCAAATAAGAGTCTTGCGTTATTTTCATAGAAGATGCTCGTCTCAGCTTCAATCTATGGCCCCCTCCTGGCTAGAATTTCATAAAAAACACTTGTCTAGCTACAACCACTATAAACAATATCCCTCAACCTTTATATGTGCTTAAATCTAAACGCAAATTCAATGAACAAAGTTTCTTTCCTAGAACTGTCCGTCTGTGGAACTTTGTTCCGCTGGCCTGTTTTTCAGTTGACTAGAATATGGCCTTCAATTCCAATGCAAACAAATTTTTATATAGTACACTTAAATAATCAAATTATACCTAATTTCCACCACTAGCAAGTACTGGGCTGTTTTCCCGGTGACCACCGAATACTCATTAACACTTATCCTTGAGTTGCATTCGGGCCTTAATAAGTGATGACTCATCTGAAAAAAGTTTTAACGCTTTAAAATTATACAGGTCGGTAGAAAAATTATTTTTCAACTATACTGCTTCATTGCCACAGATTGATTAGATGAATCCTTCACAAACAATTAACTGATCATTAACATGTATACCTTTGCTTCTTTTGTAGTCCTGCATTCGGCCAATGCGAAGTGTGGTGTTGGCGGTGGTGTTGGTGGGCAGGGTCCATCCGGGGTAGGACCCACTCTCTCAGGCCTCAGTCTTCCTAACATTCCTCCACTTCACAACATGGCGCTGCCAAGCATGTACTTCCACAGCAACATGGCGGCCGCTGCCGGAATGGATTGGCCGGGTCCCCCAATTGGGGGCTCTTTGGCTCCACCTCAGACCTCTATGTCTTCATACATGACTACCCCGGGTGGCACAACCAAGTGTGACAATAGACTACTCCACTCATCGTCAGGTAAATATCAAGTCAAAATTTCTATGCTCCTCTCTGTTTCTGGTTCTGATATTTTTTCTTTAATATATTTTTTTTTTATATAATTCTTATTATTGAATACTTCGGACTACTGTCCTCATCTTGAATGTTATTTTGCACAACATTTCAGCCGATGTAACCGCCAATCTTCTTCGGATGTCTCTTATCGAACTGGGGAATATTTATGTCGAACTCGGGAATTGAGAAACAAAAAAAATTAAGGCTTCATAATATCATACTAGAATTGTCCGCAAGCGATTCAGTATTTGATAAAATTCGGTTGTAAAATTTACACTCTTCTGGAGGTTGAAGGGTAATCCTTTGCATAGAGGACACCCAAAATACAATTGCGAATAACTTGGGACCTTTACCCGGTCATAGCATGTATTTTGTCGAACTCAGAAATCTGTATGGAATTTCGAACGGAGACAAAGGCAAGGACCCGTGGCGTAGTGGATAAAGTACTTGATAAAATTTAGTTCCAAAGTTAGACTCTTCTGGAGACTGATGGTTCAATTCTCAGTGAAAGCGACACTCAAAATACTCGTACAGTTGCGAATTATTTAAGGCTTTTATCTGGTTATGGTTGACAGAACGAGAACATGCCACCCCCGTGGATTAAATAAATGGTTCTGTCCGAAAATCTGTGCAGATTCCCAAGTTTGACAGCAAGATTCCTGAGTTCGACAAGATACACCTGGAAAAGGTCGGAGGTTACATCGACAGAAACATTGTGCAAATAACACTCGGGATGAGAACAAGAGTTCGAAGAATCCAAATAATACGACTCTCTCTCTCTCTCTCTCTCTCTCTCTCTCTCTCTCTCTCTCTCTCATTACGTATTTAGTTTTATGAATGACAATTTCACCGCGAAACATATTAAATTTCTTTACATATTTCAAAACCAAAATTGTTAAATTATATCAAGTAACTTGTGCATAAATTATTTTTCTTTCTTTTTCGCAGTAAATATAAAATACGTCAGTAAGTATATATATATATATATATATATATATATATATATATATATATATATATATATATAAACAGAGATGTGTGTGCCACAGACGATTTCTGATTGGTTAATCCAATAATCACATCTCCTAAAAAAACTATGGTTCGTAGGCTCTTAACTTTACCATAAAATATTATGGCTTTATTTATTGTCCATCTTGGAAGGGTTTAATTTTTTCCTAACTTGCGATTTACAAATTATAAAAATACGAAACTTACAATCTAACAATCGAACCTCCGACATCACGGCCGCCATTATGAACTAAACTAAAAAAAAAAAAAAAAACGTGTTCACTCGTGGTCTTTTCATTTCGGGTTTGGGTACGTGTGCAGTTTTCCATTGACATTAAAAAATGGAAATATTTTTAAAAAAAATATATTCTACGTACTCGTCATGGGATAAAGTTTTCCTACAGAAAAAAATCACGTAATTTCATCAAGTAGTTATTTTTTTATAGCGAAAAAAGAAAAAAATCAACGCTACAAGCGAGTAATTATTAATTCAGCCATCTTGATTTTTAACCAAACAGAAAGTTCAAGTAGGGGGATTTCCCCTTTTTTTTTTTTTTTTTGATAGCGAGGCCAAATTTCGCGAATTTGGCCTTTTTTTTTTAAAGCAGTTTGGCCTTCAAAATTTCTGTTTGGCCTTTTTCTTCACCGATGAAATAAAAAAAAGCAAATAAAAACAACGCAATAAAACTTTTAAAAATACGGCACACTTTTGTTGTTCTTGTTTGTTTGTTTTTTTTGGTAATTTTCCTTATTTTTTTATTTTTTCAAGATAATACTATTAAATGGACACTATTATGCCAAATTAGCCCCCCCCCCCCCAAAAAAAAAAAAAAAAAAATTCCACAAAAATTCGAGATTTAAGGTTTTGACGAGATAATTTAGCGAATTGTCCGGACTATTGCGAGATAACCATCCATTAGTTTTTCCTGAAATTTTGCCACAAATTGTATTTCAATACATAGATGTGCATAGTAACAACATTTTTTTGCCGAAAATTCCCGTTGCGTCCCCAGATTTCATCGGTGAAGAAAAAAAGGCCAAACAGAAATTTTGAAGGCCAAACTGCCTTAAAGAAAAAGGCCAAATTCGCGAAATTTGGCCTCGCTATAAAAAAAAGGGAATTCCCCCTACTTGAACTTTCTGTTTGGTTAAGAATCAAGATTGCTGAATTATTAATTACTCGCTTAATGCACACAAAAAATATAGATTTATTTTTGGGTAACGTTCCCCCGGGTTTTCCTTTCACTTGAGTAAATAATGGTCTTTCGTTATATATATGGCGTACTATTATCCTTATATATATGATGTTTATGTTTATAACAACATCTTAATACGGCGCTGATCCATAGTCGTTTCGACTGACGGATGCCACACACATGTTTATATATATATATATATATATATATATATATATATATATATATATATATATATAAGTGATAGTGTCTGTGTGTGTCTGTGCGTCTGTGTGCATTTCCCTACGCTAAAACTCTGTCAATTTTAAGCCTAGAGATTCGAAATTTGATATACAGGGTACTGAGATTTGGGAAAATCGATGTGATAGGTTTTCGACAGAAATTTGGCGATTAAGTGGTCAATATTCAACGATTTGACCTTTGAGAACTCTACCAAACTCCTCCTACAATTTTGGGTCTAAACAGTAAACACGTGATATTTTAGATATACATTTCTTGGACATGGATCTAACTTATTAACTTTACTTGATCCCTAAACATTAAATGTTAAGAGGTCATAATAGGGGTAAAAGTTTAAAAAAATTGACCGTTTTTTTTTTCTCAGCATTAACCTCAAAACACCTGGGCAACGCCGGGCACCGATTGCTAGTATATATATATATATATATATATATATATATATATATATATATATATATATATATATATATATAAAATACGTCAGTAAGTATATGTATATATATATATATAGAGAGAGAGAGACTTATATGTAATATAAGTTCGTGAAATTCATATATATATATATATATATATAGACTTATATGTAATATAAGTTCGTGAAATTCATATATATATATATATATATATATATATATATATAGAGAGAGAGAGAGAGAGACTTATATGTAATATAAGTTCGTGAAATTCAGTAAATTTTCATATATCAATGAGCTTAAGGAGTCAGCTACAAAATTATCACATTTCATAATTGAGCATTAATATACTGTGTATGCAAAATCAAGACTTCAAAACAAGGTGTTGATGGCAACGAAAAGTGTATTTCATTTTACATTACAATTGGCTTTTTGGTAACTATAGCCAAGGTAAATGTTTCTCGCATGCTTTTCCCGTTAGAGATTTTCCCCTTTTTTTTCTTTATCTTCAAAAAATGCTACATTGCCAAAAGTATGTTTATTCATAAGGTCTGTTGAAATGCTGGTATTTGAAAATTTTCAAACGATATAATGCTTGAAATTGTCGAACTGGACATGGAAACAATTGTAATGTAAAATGAAATACACTTTTTGTTGCCATCAACACCTTGTTTAGAAGTCTTGAGTTTGCCTCCACAGTATATATATATATATATATATATATATATATATATATATATATATATATATATATTATTATTATTATTATTATTATTATTATTATTATTATTATTATTATTAACGTGCATGTTCCGGAGTTTGCTCCTCATCAGTATAGCTAGACTTAGTTGACAAGGATCGAACGGACCACCGTTCGATAAGTGGTCTAGTGTTTTACAACGCGATCAGGACGCCCTCGTCAATTTTTATGTTCGATTTTTATCGCTGTAAATACCAGATTGTTGAAACAAGAAAAGAAAAATGAACGCATAAAAAGGATATATCAATATATATATATATAGATTCATTCATTTATTCAACAAGGGTACACATTTATTTAGGGGTGTTGGGTAAGTGGGGACTCTATATGCCATGGCATTTCGAAGACTAATGCCTTTCATCAGAAGAGCGGAGAAGGTGCTAGGTGCCATGATAGGAATGCGTATAGACATATAAGAATTATAGAATAATAATAAGAAGAAGAATAAGAATAAGAAGAAGAAGAAGAAGAAGAAAGAAAAATCCTGTCAAATCGTAGATTTTGCTGTCCCAGCTGACCACATGGTGAGTATGAAAGAAAAAAGAAACGGGCCAAATCCACAGAGCTAGTCAGAGAGTAAAAAGGGGTTTGGATGATGAAGAAAATCAAGATAATACCCATAATAGTAGGAACACTAGGAACAATTTCGAAAAACTTTGAAAAAAGAATGGGAGAAATTGGAATCAGAGGAATAGCTGCAAAAATACAAAGTAATGCTTATAATAGTATAGTGAATGATCATGTGTAGTAGTAGTAATAATAATAATAGTAGTAAATAGTAATAGTAAAATATAAAAAGTATGTATATATATGTGTGTGTGTGTGTGTGTGTGTGTGTGTGTGTGTGTGTGTGTGTGTGTGTGTGTGTGTGTGTGTGTGTGCGTGTGTGTGTGTGTTCGGAGACGATCCAAAGAACGTAAAGCAAGAAACTTACAATCCCCAAATTATGTAAATTCAAAAAAAATATATATTTTTTCTACTCATTTCTATCTCTAACCTATACCAATTTTCTTATTAATTTTCTTATAAATTTTAAATCCAAACCTTTTACTTCAATTTTTCAGATTCATCTGCCTTACTTTTAATGCTAGGTTTATTTTTGGTGTCTTTTCAATTCAATAGAAATCCTCCTAAATTTGCTGATGAGGAGACCGTGCTTACCAAAAAAACTATGTATAATTGTTCTACGTGACTTCATGTATACCACAAATAAAAAGCACGGATTTTCGAAACAATCGTACAGATAATTGACTTTGTTGTTGTTCCTTCTTATGAAACTGATTTTTAATTTAATTAAATTTTGATTTTTAAATTTTAAAATTTTTTTAAATTTTTAAATTATAAATCACATTACTTAATATTGAATTAGCTCTAGGACATTTAACTATCGAGCTTATTATATATCTAAATTACAACGAGCATTTCCTGTATTTTAATTAAACTAGTAATTTCACTATTACATTAAAATACACTCAGCTCTTTAGACTATTATTCTAATCTCCTTTATATATATATATATATATATATATATATATATATATATATATATATATATATATATATATATATATATATATATATATATATTAGCGAACAGTTAATGAAATATGTTAAAAAACACTTTGAAATGAGTTAAAAGCATATTTAATCTGAAAAGGAAACACTAGATTAATGGATAGTCCTTAATCCGCTGAGTTTCGAAGAAATACTCTCCTTCTCATCAGAGGATAGGAATTAGCAAAATGCGGGATCGGATTTTGCATGCAGAAGTATTTGATGAAACAACAAATAAGTCAAAGATCTTACTTGAAAATAAAATAAATTAAGCAGAGGGAATATGGTAAAGAAAAAGGTGATTACACATTAATGGATAGTCTGGTGGAAGATAAAAAATCCAGTGACGGTAAAATCCAAATGTAAAACTTCAAGATATTCCCTCTGCTTAACTTATTTTGTTTTCAACACTGGATTTGAATGAGCACGTGACAGCATAAATCTTAGATTAGAGAGAACTTGAATGCTCACTGTAGATAAGTACCTTGTATTTGTCGGAAAGCATATCGATTCATACATGTTTTTCTTACTCTTATTCAACCCTAAACAAGACATATTGCCACTTGAAACATACGGGGTTACTATTTAGGACCATGTCTACACAGGCACTATATAGGAAGTTTAGCAGTGAGATATCTGTTCACATTACATTTAATTTTCTGCATGTCAGTATAGTCAAGGAAGCGAGAGGGAATTCCAAAATCTAACAGTGGGAATAAGCTATTGTATGTATGGTTATACGTCAGTCCGACTGCCAAGTGTGCACGACTTGTGCATAACTTTTTGCTAAAGATTTATGAATGAATATTTAATACAAGAGTATTAAATAAAAATCAAATGAGGTCGTAACAAGGGGATGGGGTAAATGATGACCTGGTAAAACTACAAACTATAGATACTCTCCCCCACTCACACGTGTGCTTTTACGTTTGCAACATTATATGTACAAGCTTTGTTGGGTCATGAAGAAAGTCGACAAGAGTGAAATTGCTGCCTTTGAATTATGCTGCTATCGAAGACTTCTTCGTGTAAGCTGGGTGGTCAAACGTAAAAACGAATGAGTTCCAGACAAGATTGGACCATTCCGGAGATTGCTGGACAACATCAATGACAGGAAATTTACAATTTTTGGGACAGACGGCCAGAATAGACGGCCTAACAAAAGATTTGCTTTTTGGTACAACCCCTGGCAAAAGAGAACATGGAAGACCAAAAACAAGAATGCTAGACAACGTGAAGGCTATCGCAAACATTAGCATGGTGAAGAGTGTCACAGCTGGTCAGTAATGACCATTCCGTCAAAGAGAGAGAGAGAGAGAGAGAGAGAGAGATGCACATATTACATGAGTTTGTTTGTTTGTTTGTTTGTTTTTACAATAATATAAAACTTAAAACAACATTAAAACAACGCTATGATTAAATTTTAGAGATTAAAAAAAAAACGGCATTAAAATTGGCAATTGTATCGGAATCGTCTCATCACTAATATATATATATATGTCATATTATATGTTTCTTTATATTATTAGCTGCACATGTGCATACATGTTTCTTTATTGATCTCTGGTTGTAGATCCTACGATGTACGTCATCAGGCTAGCAGATCAAAAGTCATTCTAATAGGTCCATTTTTATATAAGGAAAAAAAATTTTGTCTTTGTTTTTTTGTTTTTTTAGCCTGGAAATGTTTGTATAAATAACTATATTATAAACACGCTCTGTTCATTTATCAAGCGCTCTTAAATAAACACAGAAGTTTTAGTGGATTTACATCGAGGGAACTAAAACTGTATTATCAATATATATATATATATATATATATATATATATATATATATATATATATATATATATATATAGGCAGCATTTTCTTATTTACACAAATATTATTGAATAGCACGGAATCATTCTGCTGTACAATTTTCCTTTTTATCTTTTCCAATCTCCGAACAGTCCTTTTTGTGTTTTTTTTCGAAATTGTATATGTCGGATCCATAATCGCGAGCGCTTTCGACAGAAGTACTTCTATCATCCTCAGGCATATTGTAGAAATAAATGTAGGGATTGTTTTTTTAATTTAATTTAATGATTAGCCTTAGTTTAATCCTTCACCACTTCTTGTTTGGCGATGGACGCAACGGCGAAGACGTCACGTTTTTTTGTTTTTTTGTTTTTTGTTTTTATTTTTTTCACGTTCTTTTCCTCCTACGCGGTACGGGTTTGAGCCTGCCTGCCTACTACCACTACACACACCAAACACCCGGGCAACGCCGGGCACCCAGGCTAGTTCTTAATAAAATAAAAAGATCGAAAAAAAAGGCGTTTGCAATAATTCTTAACAAAAAAGATTGCAAAAACTGTTTTCAATAATTCTTAATAAAAAGGGATTGCAAAAACTTTCTTCAATAATTTTTTATTAAAAAGGGATTGCAAAAACTGTTTTCAATAATTTTTTATTAAAAAGGGATTGCAAAAACTGTTTTCAATAATTTTTTATTAAAAAGGATTGCAAAAACAGTTTTCAATAATTTTTTATTAAAAAGGATTGCAAAAACTTTTTTCAATAATTTTTTATTAAAAAGGATTGCAAAAACTGTTTTCAATAATTTTTTATTAAAAAGGATTGCAAAAACTTTTTTCAATAATTTTTTATTAAAAAGGATTGCAAAAACTGTTTTCAATAATTCTTTACAAAAAAAAGATTGGAAAAAGCTGTTTTCCCTAAGACATAAAAAAGAAGTGCATGCACATGGAAGATATAGACCTGAGAGAAAATAGTGAAGGAACTATTTTTTCCTCTTCATCGGTTCCGATAGCAACAACGCGGAAAATAAGGGAAAACGTTAGTTGACTATAACCTGTGGTTCTTTTTAAGTAATGGACAGTACTGATTAATACGAAAATTGACCAAACAAACACAATCGCTTTATTAATAAAATCATGTGACCATTTCTTCTCTGTCTATGTCTGTGTGTGTGTTTTTCAAATCAACGTGACTTGCGCATTACTAATTTTATAATTTATTTTTTATTGACTATTTGTTGAAATTAAACATGCAACATATAAAATAAAACTGACCTTTAAAAATCCTTTAATTAAGAAACTTACTCCAGCAGGGTACATTTCGGTTTCTTCGTACACAATTCATTCATTTTAATTTCATATTGATAATTTAAAAAATGTATATGTAACTAATACGTATTGTTGAAATGTGATGGAAAAAAATAGAGTATTTTTTCTGTTCTTTAATTTTACACGTCACATAATTAAATATTGATATCTTACAAGAAATATATACAAAATATTCAGTACCTCAGTGTTCATGTATATTGGTGATCTTTTAAAGAAACGCATTTCAGATGAAAACATTATCACGTACTTACTTGTTATGGCGAAATTAGTATAAATTCCAAAAAATTACAAAAAATGATTCGGTAGAAAAGGCCCTGTCGGTGGGGCATTAGAATACGCTGACTGTCCCCCTGCAGAGGGTAAAAGTCCCTCAATGGGGGTCCTGGATATGACCTTAAACTATATCCAGTGGTGAGGCCCCAGCTTGTGGGCTTTGGGGAGTGTGGAGCCACCCTTTAATTACCATTGCTCCCAGGTCAACTCTGACCCGGAGTGGTAGTACCTGTTAGGGTCCCAACTATGGGTTGAATAGAAACCGACTTGAAAACAACAAATATATTCTATTAAAAAAAAAATTCTTCAAAATCTTTGGATTCGGCATTAAATAACCCGAAAGGGGTTGATATGCCGTAAAACCAAAACAACAAAACAACCAAACCATCCGGTAGAGAAAGAAATCATCCACAATTACGTTCTACGATTTTATGTTAAAAAATGACAAACGATTAATTTACGAGAAACCACTTCAAGTCAAGGGAGATAAATCAGTTATCCATACTGAATTAGTCGCACAACTTTCCCACATTATGAGTTAAAATCTGATGCTTCAATAAATTCTATTTGTACTTGTAATTATATTTCTACTCGATAATTTTTTGTATCTTTTAATCTATATTAATTTCAGCATCACAAGTAAGCACGTAATACTGTTTTCACCTGAAATGCGTTAGCTTAAAAGATCAGCAATCGAAACAAGCAACAAATATTCTTTCATTTTTCTTTTTCAAAATAATTATGTAATGGTTTTGGCATTTTTAATACGTATTATTAATAACGTATTATTGATAACGTATTAGTAATGTATCATCAATGACGTATTATTAATAACGTATTAATAATGACATATTATTAATGCATTGTTAACAACGCATTATTAATAACGTATTATTGACGTATTATAAATGACATATTATTAATAACGTATTATTAACGTATTATTAATAACGTATGATTAATGACGCATTATTAACTTATTATTAATAATGTATTATTATTAACGTATTTTTAATAACGTATTATTAACGCATTATTAATAACGCATTATTGACGTATTATTAATGAGGTATTATTAATAACGTATTATTAACGTATGTTTAATGACTATTATTGACTTATTATTAATAACGTAGTATTGACGCATTAATAATAACATATCATTGATATGTTATTAATGACGTATTATTAATAACATATTATTGATAACGCATTATTAACGTATTATTAACTTATTATTGATAACGTATTATTGATAACGTATTATTAACGTATTATTGATAACGTATTATTAATAACGTATTATATATAACGAATTATTAACGTATTATTTATAACGTATTATTAATAACGTATTATTGATAACGTATTATTAACGTATTATTAATAACGTATTATTAATGACGCATTATTAACTTATTATTAATAACGTATTATTATTAACGTATTATTATTATTATCGTATTATTATTAACGTATTTTTAATAACGTATTATTAACGTATTTTAATAACGTATTATTGACATGTAATATTTATTATATATCTAGAAAGAAATGGCCGTTACCAGAGTAAATGGGATGTCCAATTTACATAATGATTTAAAACAAGTAAGTTTTAAAAAATAATTTCCAATTAATCTATTATTTTGTTTTATTTTCATGCTTAGAAGTGAGAGATTTTTATCAACTTCATTTGAAAGCCATGCAAACACCTACCTGAAATATACGTGAAAAGCGAGATTGAATGAATAAAAGATGAGCGATAAGACGATCGTTCCAAACATTCGGCCTTCTATTATTTTTAACTCAAAAAATAAAACGTTGAAGAGCTATGAAGACGAGAGTGGTACCATTAAACAAGCGACCTTTTATGCACCAGGATTCCTTTTTTTTACACAGTCAGCATCATTCTCAATGCAATTTTGCCAGCCTCTTTTGATGCCTCAGTCGCAAAAGTACAGAACACTCTTTGTCACCCACATCTCTATCGCCACTCTGAAATCGACGGACCCATCTTCTAGTTGTGCTGACATCAACTGCATCGGCTTCGTAAACGTTCAGCAGTGAGGCTCCAGCTTGCGGGCTTTGGGGTGTGTGGAGCCACCCTTTAATTACCATTGCTCCCAGGTCCACTCTGACCCGGAGTGGTAGTACCTGTTAGGGTTCCAACTATGGGTTAAATAGAAACCGACTTGAAAACAACAAATATATTCTATTAAAAAACATTTCTTCAAAATCTTTGGATTCGGCATTAAATAACCCGAAAAGGGTTGATATGCCGTAAAACAAAAACAACCAACCAACCAAATCAGCAGGAGTCGGTAAATGTTAATCGGTTCAACTGTTTGTAACATGATAGAATTCAATAACACAGCTCTACTTCTGACTCACGTCCATGACAGGGGTTTCTTTCTTAGAGACTCACGCCGTCAATATCTGCAGCAGAGAGAAGAAACTTTCATGGATGCATCATAACAATGCAAGTTGTAATCCCTTCTGATTCATTTGGTCGGTATTAAAAATAGGAGGCATTACTTTTGGAACGCCCTCGTGTTACAAGAAAGGTTCCCTTTTCTTGTAAGTAAAAAAAAAAAACATTAGATAAGTAAAAAAAATTTTTGTACATTTAATTTATCTTTCTCTTATTCAAGGCCCAGGTGTTTCTTTTTCATAATATAAAAATCGCCCCAGACAAGACGTGAAGCTACTTAATGTTAGGCGCAAACAATAACGGAAGATGATTATCGCAAAGACAGAAGATGCCTATCAACCTTAGCTTTGAAGAGACAAGAATAAAAGTAGAGGAAACAGTCAGCAGGAAGAGAGTTCCACAAACCTGCGCTTCTTGGAAGGAAGCTGTTTGAATTAGAAGCTGTATTACAAGGAGGTACTAAAAACAGCGAATTGATAGAGACCACTAGACCAACGAGTCAAACGAGCTGGAACAAAAGAGGCCGGGAATAGATCAGATAATTCTGAGGAACACATGTCATCATTGTATTTGTAGGAAAAGACTAAGACTAGCAACATTATGAGTCCTGGTATTTCGCAAATTCAATCTCTAATTCTCTCGGTTCCGTTAATCGTCTCCAAATTCCATTGTGTGCTGTTTCATCTAATCACTCGTTTCCAAGTTTGCCTCGGTTGGTCAAACTTCCTGCAATTTAAAACATCGAATTTTCTGCATCAGGAGGATTCATCCTCCACATGGCTATGCCAGTGTAACTTCCGTGATATGCAAACACAATGCATTCAGCAAAATCCTCTTCAGCTCCTTTACTAAAAAAAATGCTATGCAATTAAAACAAACATATAAGCTACTTGTAATGCGCATTACGTTTTTTAGACAAGGAAAGTACCTTTATAGGTTCGTCTATAATTTACCTATATTATTTAATTTAAATGTTGTTTTAATTGCATAGCATTTTTAGTAAAGAAGCTTCAAGAGGATTTTGTTCCGGCTCGTTTGACTTGCTGGTCTAGTGGTCTCTATCAATGATCATCCATGGGTTTCTTCAGCCTTCATATTGCTGATCCGTCTGCTCATGGATCTGTTATTGCACTGCAGTCAGATGTGAGAGACGACTGTGGGAGAACACACCATTCAGTGACGTATGACACGAAAAGTTTTCACACAGCTGCTAACACAACTTACCCCACATCTAGCGCGTGATCTCTCGCGAGGTTATCAGAGGCAACAGCTCACGAAATTTCACGCTTGCGGTTGTACTCAGTTTACGTCAACTACAGGCATTCGTCATATCTACTAGGTACCATTATATGCATTAATAAAAAATAATATGGAAGTATTTGTGTAGGAAGGTACAAATATTTCCTAGTATTTGTCATACACAATGGGCCACGGGAAACGGATGTTTTTAGAATGCTCGTTGCTCTTCTTGCAGAGTTTTGTTTCCTTAAAAACATCCGTTTATATATATATATATATATATATATATATATATATATATATATAGAGAGAGAGAGAGAGAGAGAGAGAGAGAGAGATATAGGATTTTCAGAATGTGAGAGATTGTATATAATAAATTCCACAGCCAAACAACGTCGCAGCTCACAAGAGCCATGACAGTCAACGAACCGGAAGTCCAAGACTCGAGTTTCACCCTCATTTGGGCTTATCAGTTAGATACAGAGTTCGGATGTGTCTAACTGATGAGCCAAAATGAGGGCGAAACTCGAGTCTTGGACTTTCAGTTCGTTGACTGTCATGGCTCTTGTGAGCTGCGACGTTGTTTGGCTGTGGAATTTATTATATATATATATATATATATATATATATATATATATATATATATATATATATATATATATTTATATATATATAATAAATATATATATATATTTATATATATATATATATATATAATAAATATATATATATTTATATATATATATATAATAAATATATATATATATATTTATATATATATATATAATAAATATATATATATATTTATATATATATATATATATATATATATAATAAATATATATATATTTATATATATATATATATAATAAATATATATATATATATATATATATATATATATATATATATATATATATATATATTAGCGTTGTGGCGATTAATCGGAATTGGAATCGGGAGGCGGAAAAATCGACAAATTTGGAGGTATCGGAATCAGTATAGGAATCGGTATCGGAATTAGAAAAATTGATGCCTATTTTCCGATGCAAAAACGATTCTTTTAATTGTCTTTTTATTAGCATTTGTTTAAACCAAAATCTTCCGTTGCTTGTATTGATGGTAAAATAATAAATATTTATTTATTTTAAAGTACTAGTGAAGCTAAAATCGATAGATCATCCTCCACAAGTGAAAATATCTGCATATTTAACATGTGTTTTTTACGAAAATCAGGGGAAATAACAATTCTATATTTAAATAATTGGAGATTTATAAAGAATCGGAATCGGTAATTGTATCGGAATCGGGAATTTAGGAAGGAATCGGTAATTGAATCGGAATCGGGAAAAATATTAGAATCGTCCCATCACTTATATATATATATATATATATATATATATATATATATATATATATATATAGGGTGACTCATGAGAAACGGATGTTTTTAAGAAAACAAAACTCTGCGAGGAGAGAGGTTTAAAAAACATCCGTTTCCCGTGACTCACCACGTATATGTCCATCTTTAATTTTCTTATCTTATCTTAGATTAGAATCGTTGTTTTTAGCTTCACAGTTTTAGAAATAAGCCGTGTTGAAAGCTTCTGCCTCGTATGTGTCTATCTGCAAATCTATTTTAGCATTAAATTTCAAGTTTCTGTTTTAATTGCGTAACGCTTTTTAGAGGGCAGACGTGTCGTATACGTCGGTTTATAATTTCGCATGTTATCAGATTTAATTAATTGATATAAATTAATGTATTAATTCATTAATATGTATTAATTGCGTGACAATTTTAATGGAAGGTCGAGAATCATTTTTGTTTTAATTGCATAATAATTTTATGTCCTCTTATGTATTTTTTATGTTGATAGTTTTTATTTTAGGCGCATTACGTTTTTTAGACAAGGAAAGTAGCTTATATGTTCGTCTATGATTTATCTATATTATTTAATTTGAATGTTGTTTTAATTGCATAGCATTTTTTAGTAAAGGAGCTTGTCGTATATGTTTGTCAATAATCTTCTTGTATTTCCATATTTAAATAGTTTTTTGTTTAAATTGTATGGCATTTTTAGAGGGCGTACGTTTCATATATGTCCGCTTAGACGTTATTATATTATTGGATTTCAATTGCTTTTGTTTTAAATTGTATTAGGATTTTTAAAGAGGAAGATGTCATGCCTGTAATTTTTCTTCTATTGTTAGATTAAAATTGTCTCATATTTCTCGGTTTTTAAGATGAGGATTGGTTATTCATATTCTTCGGATTCTTCGGACTACTGTTCTCATCTTCAGTGTCATTTTCACAACGTTCTTCGTGTGTGTCTTGTCGAGTTCGACAGAAAGATTCCTGAGTTTGAAAAGAAAGGTACTCGGGTTCGACAAGATACATTCCCGAGTTCTCGAATTCCAGAGTTCGACAAGAAAAATTCTCGCGTTTGAATAAATACATTCTCGAATTCCCCAGTTTGACAGATTCCCGAGTTCGACAGAAAGATTCCCGAGTTTGACAGAAATACATTCCCGAGTTCCCGAATTGGACAAGAAAGATTCTCGAGTTCCCAAGTTCGACAAGAAAGATTCTCGAGTTCGACAGAAAGATTCCAATGTTTGACAGAAATATTCCCAGGTTTAACAAGATACGTTCCTGAGTTCGCTCGAGTTCCAGAGTTTGACAAGAAAAATTCTCGAGTTTGAAAAAATACATTCTCCAGTTTCCCAGTTTGACAGATTCCCGAGTTTGACAGAAATATTCCCGGGTTTAACAAGATACGTTCTTCAGTTCGACAAGAAAGATTGTCGAGTCTGACAAGATGTATCGACCGGAAGTTACATCGACTGGCAGTTATATTGACCCGATATAAATCGACCGGAAGTTAGATCGACCGAAACGTTGTGTAAATAACACTGAAGATAAGAATAATTGTACTTTTATTGTACGAATCCAAATAATATGAAAATGTCTTTGATGGTTTTGTTGATTGATTATTAATTCTAGGTTTATTAATTTTATGTTTATTAATTTTATGTTTATTAATTTTATGTTTATTAATTTTATGTTTATTAATTTTATGTTTATTAATTCTAGGTTTATTAATTTTATATTTATTAATTTTATGTTTATTAATTTTATGTTTATTAATTTTATGTTTATTAATTCTAGGTTTATTAATTTTATGTTTATTAATTTTATGTTTATTAATTTTATGTTTATTAATTCTATGTTTATTAATTCTAGGTTTATTAATTTTATGTTTATTAATTTTATGTTTATTAATTTTATGTTTATTAATTTTATGTTTATTAATTCTAGGTTTATTAATTTTATGTTTATTAATTTTATGTTTATTAATTTTATGTTTATTAATTCTATGTTTATTAATTCTAGGTTTATTAATTTTATGTTTATTAATTTTATGTTTATTAATTTTATGTTTATTAATTTTATATTTATTAATTTTATGTTTATTAATTCTATGTTTATTAATTTTATGTTTATTAATTCTATGTTTATTAATTTTATGTTTATTAATTTTATGTTTATTAATTTTATTTTTAATTCTGTGTTTTCTTCTTTTGTAGATATGTCGACAAGTATTCATGGATTGAAACCAGTCGGACTCTCAAACAGCCAGTGAATACATCCCACCCACCCCAATTATGGTATGGACTGCTCTCGTCAACGTGCATAGTTAAATATGACGTCACAAAAAATGAAAAATGTGGAAAAACTAACCAATAAAAGAATAATGAAAAAATATATTAATGAAATTTATTGAAAAAAAAAAAAGATATAAAAAAATATATTAAGGAACTATTATAACAAAGGCGGGTCAAGGGTCTGTCTGGCGAGGGGCACATATTAATATATTTTTCGTGAAATAATCTTTTCCGTTTAACTTCATCCACCGACGTTACGTGGAAGTTTGCTTTTCTGGTTAAATGCCGGTTTTCTGATTTAGCGGTTTTTCTGCTAGATCTGGAGAGATTTGTATTATTTGGATTCTTCGGGCTACTGTTCTCATCTTAAATGTTATTTTCACAAAATTTCGGTTAGAATCATCAATTCGACATACAACCGGCAATAACTTCTGCTCTTGTATAATTGCCTAAAAAGTCTAATGTGTGTGTGTGTCTATATATATATATATATATATATATATATATATATATATATATATATATATATATATATATATATATATATATATATATATGTACATATATATTTATATATATGCATATGTAAATATATGTATATATATGTATATATATATATGTATACATATGTGTATATTTATTTATGTATACATATATATATATATATATATATATATATATATATATATATATATATATATATTTGTGTTGAGACTATAGATCGGAATCGGTAATCGGAAAAATTGGAAGATTTGGGGGTATCAGAATCGGTATCGGAATCGAAAAAATTGGTGCCTATTTTCCGCTGCCAAAATGATTCTTTTAATTGTCTTTTTTATTTGATTTTGTTTAAACCAAAATCTTCCATTGCTGGCAATAAATGATAAAATAATAAACATTTATTGATTTTAAAAATACCAATAAAGCTAAAATCTATAGATCATCCTCCACAAGTGTAATTTTACGTTTAGGAAAATATCTGCATATTTAACATGTGTTTTTACGAAAATCGGGGAAAATAACAACTTCTATAGTTAAATAATTAGATATTTATAAAGAATCGGAATCGGTAATTGTATCGGAATCGGGAAAATATTGGAATGGACCCATCACTAATATATATATATATATATATATACTAGCAAAACAGCCTACAGAAAATGGACTCTGATTTATGAAAGTATGATAGGTTATGAAAAGGAAGGGTTGTAAAGAGATAGCTTCGAATTTGGGGGTATCAAAACCAAAGCAAAATATGATGAAAGTAAAAATAAAATAGATAAACCCCATAATTTATTATACCATACCTATTCACACTGAAACACTTATCACAATATTCTGTGGATCTATATTAAAAAAACTTGTTAAACTTTGTGACATATTTCCATTCTATGGAGGTCAAGTGCTAACGAACACCCCATAATTTTATTATACCATATTTCTTCAAACTGAAACATAATTATCAAAGTATACTTACGCAGATTGATAGGAAAAGTCTTTATTAAAGTTTGTGCCTATTTCCATTCTATGGAGGCCAGGCGTGAACACAGACCCCACAATTTTATTATACTAACCCTATTTAAGTTAAAACATACTTATCAAAGTATTATTATGTACATCTATATCAAAAACACTTGTAAACGTTTTTTTTTTTAATTTTTAAATTTTTTTTTCCATTCTTTGTGGACCAGGCGCGAACGCAGACCCGACAATTTTAATGAACCACCGTTCTGACAGATCAAACATACCCATTCCTGTGTCTCGATACATCTTCTATCATTATATGTAATCAGTTTTTTTTAAAATAGTCAACCATATTGGAGCCTATTCGTGACGACACACACACACACACACACACACACACGCGCGCACATTCAGCTTTATATATATATATATATATATATATATATATATATATATATATATATATATATATATATATATCCTCTGTTAGTCTGAAGCCGTGGATTCTCCGATAAGAAATGATGTTTGGAGAGAGAGAGAGAGAGAAATAGAAAGAGAGAGAGAATGAGTTAAGAAGATAACGCGTAAAGTTACATTGGAACTTTGTTACATTCTCAAATCAATAAGGGTTATAGAAATAGGAATAAGGGCGAAACCACTGTATGTATGTATGTATGTATGTATGTATGTATGTATGTATGTATGTGTGTATGTGTGTGTGTGTGTTAAAATTAAGTTAGTATTTCACAAAAAAAACTTCGTATTATTATATTCAGGCTATTGTCCTCATCTTGAGTGTTATTTTCACACCATTTCGGTCGATGTAACTTCCGACCTTCTTCAGGTGTATCCTTTGGAATTCGGTAATCCTCCTGTTGAATTCGGAAACATGCACGAAATTTCGAACGGAACCTTTTACTTAATCCACGAGGTTAGCATGCTCTCGTTCCGTCAACCATTACTGGGTAGAAGTCGTAAGTTTGAGTGTTGCCCGTCTTGATCGACCAAAAGGTTATGAAAATAACACTCGAGATGGAAACACTAGTCCGAAAAAAATCCAAATAATATGATTAATCAATCATAATCTCAAAATTTTAGAAACGTAATATTCAGAGAAATTGTTCAGCATTTAACTAGTGGATTTTGGATCTAACGGATAGCGTTTTTTGGGGGGAAGGGTCAATTTTTTTTTTTTTTTTTTAATCTAAAGATTTCGTGTGCCACCCACAACATCACCATTTCCAATTTCTGTTAACCTAATTTTCGTATTCATTTCCTCTCTCGTCATCATAAGAGATTACTTCTTAGATCACCTTCCATACACAAAACATGCAGAACGCTAGAAGATTTCAATAAAAATGCCAATGTTTTCAAATATCCCAATGGTCACCAGATCCTGTAAAGTTTATTCAATCTTTTGTTAAACTTTACATTTCTTCTGAATTACGTCCCTTGTTTTCTTGATTGCTTTTTTTTTTTTTAGATTTTAAATTCAATGCAAATAACTTTGAATTTAAAAGTAATAATTTAAATGACTTTAAAATACAAAATATATAGAGAGAAAACACGGAATGATATGTATAGATGTAATATTTTTACATAAGATACGAAAAGTAAAAATCTAGCGTTTTTTCTGGAAATGTTTTTGGTCCGATTTAGCGGGTTTTGTAAATCTCAGTTAGCAACACTGCTAAATGCAAGAACTTATTTAGATTATATGTTAGAAAAAAATCATTACTATTAATACTACTACTACTACTACTACTAATAATAATAATAATAATAATAATAATAATAAGCTATTACTACTACTAATACTACTAATAATAATGATATACTACTAATAATAATTATAACAATTATAATAATAACAATAATAATATCATCATCATCATCAATATCAACCTTATTATTACTAGAGTGTCCGTTCGCTGCGAAACAGGTGCTGTCAAGAATTGTGCATGTCAACGTACTTAAAGAAATAAACGGCAAGATGGTCAACATCTTGCAATTTTGGAATATAGACTTTTGTCATTTATTTGTTATGTGCTCTGTGGTTACATCGAACTCCATAAATGAAAGTAGTGGTATAAATTAAAGGTGAAATATAATTGAAGAAACATTTCCCCTTTTATATATATATATATATATATATATATATATATATATATATATATATATATATATATATATATATATATATATATATATCCTGGATAGCTGCTACAACATTTCACCGGGAATGATTGTCTCCAACAGGCAGTAATATCGTTTGAACTTAACTGGATGTGGCCGTGTTTTCAGATAATAACGTTTTCACGGCCAAAATCAGGTCTATGGAAGAATACGTCTAAACGTAAAATTTTTAAACAACGTCTGTATTCTTTGGTTTCGATGTTGAATCGCCATAGAAAAATAAATGTCAAATTCAGCACTAATAATGATTTATTAATTGAAAAAAAAATTTCAACTTGAAGTAACCAATTCATTTTTTGTTTGTTTATAATCCTTGAATATGTTTCATTTTTTTTTTTTTTTTAATGTAGGAAACATACGTAGGGACTGCCACCTTGACCTCCCGCTCTCTGAATCCGCCTCTGAATAAAATTAAACGACAAAAGAAAAGAAATTCAGAAGGAAAAAAAAAGTGATTTTCTTATTCGTCTGCAAAAAAAAGGGGGGGCGTGGCAAAAAAAAAAATATTTTTTAACTAGGGCACGTGACATTATTCGAAAAAGTGTGTGCGCCGCCATCTTGGTTTTCACGCTGCTAATAATGACCCATATGAATAGAATGTTTTATTTTTGTTTCTGTGTTCGGCTGTAATGTCTGTCAATAAAGTGTCCAGGTAGTTTATACCTTTGAACTTTCAACGTTTTTGATCGTTTAAATCTTTTTTTTTCTTTTTTTTTTTTTTGCTACCTTCTTTGCGGTTCATATTTATTCCTTTTTTTTTTCACAAAGAAATAATTTTAGTTATCTACCAGGCTCAAGCCTCAGTGTTATTGCCGCAATATTCCCCCCAGGTACTTTCACAGAATGTAGACCGACAAACTTATTACATTATAATTTATATGTTGAAAAAAAAAAATGATAATAATGTAAACTAATGCCGAATACTCTTCATGTTTTCTTTTTGGTCACAATTTAAAAAATATCTATGTAAACTTATTTTATTATGTTGGTTTGTTTACATTCAAAAAACATGTATTTTTTTTTTATAAAACATGTCTTTTATATAAAACATGGGCAGAGTTTAAAATATTGTTTAGGCTTACGTGAAATTCGAACTCGGGTATTCATATCGTAAAAGCTAAGAGAGCGATGTCTACGATTTGCTAGTTACTATCAGAGGAGCAAGCAAGAGCTGGTGGGAAATGTATTCTGTTGACTCCACGGCACGGACGCACTGAGCATACGACGATCTAGATCCATGTACCCCCCCCCCCCCCCACCCAAAAAAAAAGCTGGAATAAAAAAAAATATGACTTTTCAAACCAGCAACAATATTTTAAAATGAATGTCGTAACCACCATACTTCTTCCATGTAACACGAATTTCTCACCTCGGAATTTGACTCGTCAATGGCCGCCAAAACAACTTTGCCCCTGATGTCTGCCATTATTGAACATGCGTAACTACTAATTCATTCTCACGCCAGTTTTTTTTTTTTTTTTTTTTTTTTTTTTTTGACACTTACATGAAAATGATTCGGAGACGTATCGGAAATGTTCGTGATACATGGGACATATATTAACATTTTTGATTTTCACACAAAACAGATAATGAGAAAAATCGAAAAAAAAAATGTAAATGGTATAATCAAACACATGTTGCGGACTCCACGGTACGGGCGCACGAGCATAGGACAGGCTAGACCCACGTACACCCAGCAAATTGCACACGACGCTAACAGTGATGCTGAAGATGTGAGGCAGCTGATGGAAGACAGGGAAATCTGGAGAGAAAAAGAGAAAGAGATAGAGAGAGAGAGAGAGAGAGAGAGAGAGAAAGAGAGAGATAGGGGGTCATATTGGTCCGGGCAAGGAACTGGACGATTTTTTTTTTTTTTTACACGGTGGTCAGCACTTATCAAGGCTCGGAAGCCACTCAAGGATAAGGGTTATTGCAAGTACATTACGTTAGTATGGAGATTTGATGAAGTGTTTACTTAAGGGGGCGGTTCGTTAGGAATGTGTTAACGTTGGGCTTGAACACATCCAAGTTGTAGTCAGGTGGGAAGCAGACAGACTGAACAGAGTTCCACAGGCGTGCAGTTCTAAGAAAGAAGCTTTGTTCATGGAATCCACGTTTTGATTTAGGCACAGATATAGAGTGGGGGAAATTTTTCACAGTGGATTCAGCTAGACGGGTGGTTTTCGTGAAAGATTGGCGAGGGGGACCAGAGATTGGAGTTCAGACGAGCACCTGCCATGGAAATAACGATAAAACAAGGATAGGCTCGCAACGTCTCTTCTGTGGGAGAGAGGTTGCAGGGTAGAGAAAAGGGCATCCACCACTAAGCCACGAAGTCTATTTTGTACTCTGTCAAGGCAGGATAGGCTGTTTTTAGCAGCTCCTGCCCAGATGTGGCAACAGTATTCCATAATACTAGATAGAAAGACACCTACTTTAGTAATGTGTACTCTTCCTATTCCACTTTTTTTGTGCCAACCATCTGTGATGTATACCAATCTCAAGCGCCTGTTCTATTGCTGCACTGTTTCATCCTTCTGCTTCTTTTACAGGTACTTCTACAGAACGTGCTCTGACAAACGTATTGCACTTCTCTCCTCACCCCAATGTAAATACCTACGACCATCCCGACTAGCAGTAAATCCCAACCTTTTTCCTGCATCCCATGATGCTGAAAACCTTTCCATTCAAATAGAATATTCCCTTTGGCCTCTTGGATTCCGAATTCCCTCCATGCCCCTTGTTTCTCTGACTATACCAACAAGCAGAAATTTAAATGCAATCTAAACGAATATATTGCTACACAACTTCTGTGCCAGCCCCCTACAAATCTTAAAGTTTTACAAAATTTCATTCCTCCGGGGCGAAACGGGGTACACAAAAAGAAATCAAAGTCCTATGTCATCGGCATGGGTGTTTTTGTAATAAAAAGAATAACTCCATGATAGGAAAAGAACAATGGAATACAATTAGGATTTATTTTTACAGTTAATTGATTGTTCATATCGACTACTTAATAATTTTTTATGGAAATTGCTCCAGACAAGCCATGTAGCCACTTGATGTAAGGAGCTAAGATAAAAGATAAAAAAACTAGCCAACAATAAGTATTAGATAGATAGATTCCAGTCCAGAAAACAGCAATTTTTACCCTTTGTCAGAAACATCGCTCGTGGAATGTGAGGACAAAATGACCTTGGGATTTCTATCATCACAGTTATTTCTTGCTCAAAAAATGTACATGTGACAGGCTGACCACTTGTTTCATAAATATGTTAATGCACCAATGTACACCCACTCTTTGAAGAGTATGAGTTCGATACCTGGGTATGTTAATTGTCATTTTTATCTGACTTCTACCTTTATATAGCTAGTTTGAAAAAATGTTTTTGAGATTTTGTGGAAAAATAAAACACTACTTTGTATTTGTATGAGAGAAGGTAACTACGATGAATATATTTACGTAATGTTTGCATCAGAAAAAACAACATTTGAAATTATTTTTAAAAGCATATTTGATTGAATTTGAAAGAAGGTAACTACAATGAATATATTTACGTAATGTTTGCATCAGAAAAAACAACATTTGAAATTATTTTTAAAAGCATATTTGATTGAATTTGAAAGAAGGTAACTACGATGAATATATTTACGTAATGTTTGTATCAGAAAAAAATATCATTTGAAATTATTTTTTAAAGCATATTTGATTGAATTTGAAATTCATTCCTAGTTACCTACCTTTAATTAATCTCTAGAAGCAACTGCTCGTCAATGGCTGCTAAAAATCGTAAAATACGATTTTCTTAAAAAATATATATATTTGATTAATTTTTGTGGTTTTTGAAATATAACATTTTCATGTCGTTACAAGTATAAATGTTCTTTTTATTTTCTTTTTAATGCAAGTTAAAATAAACACTTACGTGTTATATTATGCTATATTAATTTCTTGAAATTCATAAAACATGTCTAGAGTTTAAAAGGGAGTATGCGGTAATGCAATAGAATGACCGGTAAAACATGTCTAGAGTTTAAAAGGGAGTATGCGGTAATGCAATAGAATGACCGGTAAAACATGTTTTAGATTAGGTTTGCCTGACTGTGGTAACGTGCAAAAGTTTAAATGTAATGGGAATAGACATTTCGCTGCTCAACTCCCAACACTACCCTGTTACACACACTCCCAAAAAGTAGTCCCTTATGTTCCAAGTGGCAATATGTTTGCGATGAAAATAAGTTTTTTTTTTTTAATTACTTCTATCACTTTATAGTTACGATCAAGTTGACGAGAAATTTCTTGCGAATTTTAACTTTTAAATTCAGATGAACATATCTAGGCCTAAACAAAAAGTTATTTATCGGAATAAACATCATCAAAATCTACACACTTTTGTCAACTCAAAACAAGTGTATTTATGCCAGTAACGTAAAAATCTTGCGTTCTGGTGGCGATGAAGTCACTTAAGACGTTTTTTTATATCACTTAGGTTTTTTAAGCATTTCTCACGCAAAAAAGTTGTCGAGGTGCTTGAAAAAGTGGTAGTCGGAAGGTGAGAGGTCTGCAGAGTATGGTGTATGAAGCAGAGTTTTTTAGCCCAATTCGTTTAACTTCTGCAGGGTCGCTTTAGCAATGCGCGATCGGGCATTGTCGTGGAGAAGAATTGGGTCTTTTTTGTTGACTAATGCTGGATGTTGTCCATTTGTTGACAGTACTTCTCCGCTGTAATGGTTTCGTCTGTAATGGATGAGACCAGACCACCGAACAGTCAACACGACTTTCTATTGGTGCAATTCTGGCTCTGGGAAGTGTTGTGGAGCTTCGTCGGCGTCTAACCACTGAGCTGAGTATCACCGGTTGTCATAAAGAACCCACTTTTCATCGCAAGTCACAACCCGGTTGAGAAACTGGTCGTTCTTGTCACGTAAAAGAAGGGAAGATGACATTTCATAAGGGCATCTCTTGGTTGTCGTTAAATTCGTGAGGCACTCATTTATCAAGTTCTTTGTCTTCTAATCTATCGGAAGTGGTTGGAAATCGTCGTATACGTTACGTCTAATTCAGAAGCAAGTTCACGAACAGTTGTGCGTGGATGTGCTTCGACTAAGGCTCTTAATTGATCGTTGTCAACATGCGATGACCGACCACTACGCTCATCATCTTTAAGACTCGTCACCGCCACGAAATTTCTAAAACCGCCATTGTGCTGTGCGTTCAGCAGGGGTTCCTGAGCTAAACGCTTCGTCGCGAGCTGTTTCAGCAGCTGTTCGGCCTAGTTTGAATTGAAATAAGAAAATTGTGCAAATTTTCTTCTTTTTTTTCATTTTGTATTAAGTTTCTCAAAAGAAGACATAACTGTTTTAAAACGATTGTAATTTAAACGATTAGATAGAGCGAAAAACGCTCTTTAAAATGATATGTAAATAAAGGTATTATAAGGAAAACGTATTTAGAAAGAACATCATTTGAAATCAAAATTTCAAATTCCGCAAAAACTTTCTTCTCAACCTAATATGAAAAAAAAATGATATTCGTGGGAAAACGCTACTTACTATTTGTATGAGAGAGTAGGTAACTATGACGAATGTATTTACATATTGTTGTTTGTATTAGTCAAAAATGCATTAGAAATTATGTTTTAAGCAAATATAATTTGATTTGAACTAATACCGAATGCTATTTATGTCTACGCTTTTCGGATTATCAAAAATATCACTCAGCTTTTTTAAAAAACAATCATATAGTGCGTTTTATATTTCGAATTATCAAAAAATAGCAGTTTAAAAAAAAGCAATCATACAGGGCGTTTTATATTATGCTATGTTAAATATAATTTCTTTACAATCATAACACGTGTATAGCTTTTTTAAAAATTCTTTAAACTTATGTGAGATTCGAACTAATTTAGACATGAGAAATGCATTCCACACAAATCGTTTTCATTAGGGAAGAGATACTGTTGCGGGGTCGGGGGTCGAAAGGTGTCTATTGACTTCTATGGTGCGAAATAAAAGTCTGTTGCATTATTTTTTTATTGAGATGAGTAATTTGTATATTTTTATTTTACGGGCTCATACCCTCATCTTCATAGTTGTTTCACGACGTTTCGACCAACTAATCCTCTGACCTTCTGCGACGGGATAGGAATGCTGAGTCTCTTAACTATACCTGTTGCATATTAAAATATATATGATGGGGGATTCATATTGGGCCAATACCTATAACGGATATAACGATGATGAAGATGATGAGAGAGAGACATTTATACATATTACAGTTTTAAGGATGCTTGGGACTTCATATATATACTGAGGGTAATAGGGTGATAGATGTACGGTTCTTATATTTCTTATAACACATATAGAGAGGAGGAGGAGGAGGAGGAGGAGGAGAGACACATATTCTTGTAAGGGTTACGCAATGTTCATAATAAGATGTTCAACGCATTACCTTTTAATTTGTGGAATGACGACACGAAGACAAACAGTTACAAATATCGATGGTGATTCTCTATTTCATTGGACCGGTCGAATGATGATGACGTCAGGAATTCAAGTTTGTTCTACATAGTTTAATCTTTCTACCCTTCGCTTCCAAAGGGGCAGCTGACCATTCTTCCAACTGACTGACTCTCCTGATCTCTGCTGACTAGCAGACTCACTCCAGCTCTTCTGCCTCAACTACCCTGATCTGACTAACTTCAGCTCCTATATTGAGAATCCCCCTTTTGCTATGACGTCAGAAGTGTGTTTCCAAAGTGTTACCAATTCACGTAGCCATGCACACGTTTTTCCAAACACACTTTTGACAACAAAGAATTCTCAACTAACCTATTTTTTAACCTAACCTATTTTTAACAATGTATTTTTAATTTGTATTGTTCATTCTTTTTAGCTCACATTTTTAATATTCAGTTTTGTAAAAGAATGAACAATCAATTCTTTTTACGATATAAACAATATCTAACTTTTTTTTTACATTTTCACCCCAAACAAGACATATTGCCACTTTAGTGTAGGGGGCTACTATCAGGGGCAACAACTACTGGGGTACTATGTTGGGATTTGGGCAGAAAGATGTTGGTTCACGTTACACTTGAAATTCTGCATATCAGTACAGTTGGGGAAGCAGGGACCTGGAATGGAATTTCTTTTAAATCTAGGGATCTCTACTGTGTGGGGTGGGATTTAGCTGTCTGTCGGGTTTGTCGAGGGTGTCTACATCGTGAGGGCACAAGTGTCTGCAGTTCGCCAGAGCATTCACTATTAAAATACTTGTAGAACAGGCAGAGGGATGCAATATTTCGTCGATGGGACAGAGGCTGAAGCTTAGATGCCAGTTAAGGGCCTATCAGATTGGCGACTCTCTTTTGAACCTTGCGAGAGATTAGTAGCAGAGGCACCAGCCTAAATATGACAGCAATACTCCATACATGGACGAATGGTGGCCTTATAGAGGTACAGGATACTTTCGGGTGTTAGTAGTTTTCTAGCACGGTAGAGAGAGCCTACCTTCTTCGCAGCGGCCCTGGCAATACTTTCAATGTAATTGTTCCAACTCATGTTTCCTGTGAACGTTAGGCCAAGGAGTTCGAAAGATGGACTCTCAGATAAAGAGTCACTGTCCATTGCTATTGGTGGTAGAGAAGGTTTCTTGTAATTATTGAAGGAAACAAGTTTAGTCTTGGCAGCATTGAATGTGACCATCCATTTTTGTCCCCATTCCACTACAGACTGGAGGTCATCCTCTAGTGTTTTTGCCATTTCTTTAGATATGTGTTCATTTGTTTTCCTGTCGTGCCTGTTATAGAGTGTGGTGTCATCAGCATATATACCCATCTCAGAGGCAATTTTGTCGGGGAGGTCATTAATGAATATTAGGAACAATAGAGGTCCAAAGATAGACCCTTGAGGCACTCCCGCATTTATATCATATTGTTTGGATGTACGGCCGTCGAGGACAACCTGGATTTTTCTCTTGTCTAAGAAGGATTTAATTATGTTAAGTATGCTACCAGTGATACCGTATGATCTAATTTTCCTGAGGAGACCCTCACGCCATACCCTGTCAAAATCCTTAGATATATCTAGAGCTACCGCTCTGCCCTCCCCCGCTTTGGCCAATGAATGGTATATACGTTCAGAGATTACAGTGAGGATGTCTGCTATGGAACGGGCTTGTCTAAATCCGTATTGTTTATCAGTCAGAAGTTTAGCATCTGTAAGGTGATGGACTAGAGCGTGGTTAATTATGGTCTCAAATATTTTGGCAAAAAGTGGGAGGAGGCTAATGGGGCAATAATTTACTGGGTCAGTTCTTTCGCCAGAATTCTTGAATACTGGTACCACAGACGCAGTTTTCCAACAGCCCGGAAAGCAAGATTTCATTAAGGCATTTGTTGTAGAGTTTGGAGAGAACTGGAGCTACTTCGGCTGAGCACTTTTTTAATAGCACAGCTGGGATGAGATCGGGTTCACATGTTTTTGAAGTGTCCAGATTTTTTATGATAGCATGCACCTGAGCAGGGGTGATTTTTAGATCGTCTAGCGTAGCGTCTGTCCGCAAAGGAAAGTCAAGTAGGGGGTGGTTGGAAGGGTCCAGTGTGAAGTTTGAGGCAAACCGACTGGCAAGCATATTAGCCTTCTCGGTTACTGAGCAAGCAACCTCGTGATTGTTGGTTAGTGGGGGAATTGTTCATTGCCCATTATTTACTGCACTGTTGTAGATTTTCCAGAAGTCACGAGTTCCTAGTTTTTGTGCTTCGATGCGTTTTTTAGTGGATTCAGTACATTCTCTCTTAGCTGTCGCTATTTCTTTCTTAACGTTACTTCTAGCTTCTATATACTTCTGTCTGTTTGAACTGGATTTATGGCGGTTAAATCTGCGGTATGCATGCTGCCTTTGAGCAATGGCAGTTGCGCAAGTAGAAATAAACCATTGGGGAGAGTGAGGCTTGCTATAAAATTTCCGTATGGCAACATGTACTTCAATTGCCGTTTTGAACCATTCAGTGGTCTCATTTGCGCACTATTCAGCAGGAAGAGAAAAAATATTTCCCCATGGAGCATCTCTGATAAGGTCTCTGATGGCTTCCCAGTCAGCCAAACTATTTTATAACAGAATTTAACAATAAGCCTTGTTTAACATTCCGATTTCTTACATTCTATTTCTGAACCTTGCTTACAAGGTTCGAGTCTCGGCTCATCTTAATCTCATTTTCACTTATATAATGTTCTTCTAATTTACATGGAAAGGGACAGCCCTTTTTCTTGTAACATATCCTCAGTAATTACTGCCTTCCATAGTTGTCTTCTCGCTACGTTTTGGCCAACTAATCCTCTGGGTAGGATTGAAACCGCTATCTTCAGACAATGCTCATCTGGAACCGTAGAAATTCAACGTAAAAAAAAAGATATTATATTCACAAAAGCGCATTTATTAACACAGAATCACGCCATTATCAGACTATTTTTAAAGAAATTTGGGGATAGTACAATGGAAAAACTTAGGATATGCAGATATTTAAACAATCTCTTTGATGTTTTAGTGAAAAATTACAAATTCTGAAGTTTAAAGATTGAAAACAACTATTTAATTGTAGAAGCGAAATATGCACGAACTGTAAACACAAGATAAAGTTTACTTTAGGATAATATTTTTTCCATTTGGAAGAATTGATAATTTAAAATTACGCAAATCGAACATTTTTATACATCGTAAATTTATATATTATGTAGCCTGACTTTATGGACACCCTGTACTTATTTAATTATAATTAAATAATAATTGTTCTTTATGCCTACAGACACTAGTGCTTCATGTTTACGCAATCATCAGTGTAATAGTGACAATTCCTGAAAGTCTTGAGATTCAAACCCAGCCACGAAGCTACCTTTTGCTTCATTCGCTAATCCTCTACCTCAAACAATTATCACGAAAATGAAGAACTATTAAACGCCGAATTCGAGCGATTACATTTGACAATCTGGAGTGTTCGCACGAGCGGAAGTCGTGATCATTGTATGGACGCTAGTTGACTGCCTCGATTATAATTCCGCAGACAGTGCCCATCCTTACGTATTCTTAAAGGGACTTGATAATTATAATTAAATAATAACTATTCTTTATGTCTAGAGACACTAGTATTTCATGCTTACGCAATCACAAGTGTAGAGTTTCTGTCGGTCATGAGATTCAAACCCAGCCACAACTCCACCTTTTGCCCCATTTGCTTCTACCTCAGGTCACCAAACAATTGGCATGGGAATGAAGAGAGTTAAGAGCTGTTAAACACCGAATTCGGCGAATATAATTGAAAATGGCGGAAGTTTTTGTTTTTGTTTTTTATTGCATTTTCAACCCAAACAAGACGCAGTGCCACTTTGTTGTAGGGGGTTACTATCTGGGACATAATTTTCAGGGATACTATGTAGGGAGTTGAGCAGCAAGATATCTGTTTACATTACACTTGAACTTCTGCATGCCAGTACAGTCAAGGAAGTAGGAACGCGGGAGGGAATTCCAAAGTTTAGCAGTCCTAGGGAAGAATCTATTAGAGTAGAAGGCTTTCTGGCATCTGGGGATTTCTACTGTGTAGGGGTGGGATTTTGCTGCTTGTCGGGTTTGTCGGGAGTATTTACGTCGACGGGGTACAGGGGCTTGTGGTTTGTTGAAGCATCTACCATTAAAATACTTGTAAAGCAAGTAGAGTAACGTAACATTTCGTCGATGGGACAGAGGTTGCAGCCTAGCTGACAGTGTGGGACTTATTGGGTGGGCGACTTTCTTTTGAACCCTGTCTAAGAGTGAGAGATAAATAGCAGAATGATGGAAGAACGTATGAACCAAAACAAACAATCGAGACAGGTAGTGTTTGGATTATAGAATCTTCAGAAAGTCTATTTTTCAAAAAAAAATCTTTCACGTTATAAGTTCAATAAATATCGGACTTATTATTAAAAATATCAGGGATAGTGTAGAATCTAATATATAAAAGGCATGTCTGTCGATCTGTCTGTCTCCATATTTTCAAACTCTATCTCTTCCGAAACTAAAAGTCGCCGAGCGGTGCTAGAGGTCTGAAATGATTAGATTTTTTATGGACCGTTATTTTTTTTTTGGGGGGGGGGGTCTTTAGCCGGTTAAAATATTTTTTAAAGGGGTCAAAAATGGATCAAAATTGAAAAAGAAAACGTGTCTATTATTTTGTACATTAATGTTAGTTTATTTTTAAGTTTGAAATATAATGTTTATTGATCTGTAACACTTAATTTTGAAATATAACGTTCATTAATCTGTATCGCTTGAATCTGATATATATATATATATATATATATATATATATATATATACTCCTATAAATTTGGGGTTTTGTGTATTAGTATTTATATTGAAAACACTTTTTCTATTAATTTAAAAAGGAAATACAACTTTGTTATATATGGATCGTGGAATTGCATTACTCTGCAAAAGATCTAGCTAATTTGCATATTCTGTAAACGTTCATTTTAATAAATTCCCTATTTGTTTTTGGGGTTTTCTTATGGGATGATCATCTTTAGTTTATTAGTACGTGTAATTATATTCATGCAAATATTGTATATGATTTATACTTGCGTAATATTTGCGTAAAAAGGTTATAGTAAACACAAACCTCTTTATATATATATATATATATATATATATATATATATATATATATATATATATATATATATATACGCGAATATATATTTGTTTAAAAAAATTGCCTACCAAACTCCTCTGTCAATTTTAGGTCTACGAACATGAAACTTAATATATAGAGTATTCGAACCCATGCGAAACTTTATATTTGGGATTTAGTCGGGGAAAAGTGTAACAATTTTAAAACTGGAATTTGTCAGGTGAGGGTTGAACGACGACATTACGAATTTGCATGCGTAACGTAATAGCTGTTGGTTCATGTTTAATTTTTTTAGCCTTGCAGCAAACATGTCTTTACAGCTTAGGCATTAACGTCAAAGTAAAAAGTAAATCGTAAGCTAAATGTTTTAGTTTCGATTCTCAGTGGTGTGGCACAAGTCATTTTTTTTTTTTTTTTTACTTTTTTAATCTTTACTATATACTGGGTCCAATATAATCTACAATATAAATCTCGCCTGTTTGTTTAAATATATGTATGTATGTATGTATGTCTCGCAAAAACTTTCGACAAAGACGACAGATTTTCACAAGATTGGTATCATTTTGAAGCTCGACCCTTCGGACGACAAATATCGAAAAATCGGCCAAAAACATTAATTCCTTCACCCTCAACTGAGCACTTTTCTACAGAGAGGGTCGTTTTTGTTTTCGCTTACATTTTTGGCAAGTCATTCAACCTTCGTGCCCACGACGTCGCAAAAAAAGGCGTTATTTCGACCGCCCGTGACGTCACAACCACGGTAGGCACATTGGTAAGACCGTTTGTTTTGTTTTTTTTGTTTTTTTGTTGTTTTTTTTATTTTTTTTTTCACCTCTTTTTCCTCTGGCGCATTACGGATTTGAGCCTGCTTACTACTCCTATTTTTTTTATTTTTTTTTGCTTTCGCAGTTTTCCTTTGTGTGTGTGTATGTGTATGTATATACCATTAGTTATTATTCCAAAAACTAAAAGAAAAAATTAATTCACATTCATAATTTTTGTTGTTGCTATTTTTAATAAAGACGTTTGTTTTATGAACATTCATTCGCTTCTGAAATGTTTTTTTAGTGTTCGTTTCGATGTTTACTGAAACACGTGTAAGACATAATATAATGAAAATTCAAGCGTCTGCTATTAAATAAACAAATAAAGTTTATGATTGCAAATTAATTCCATTTATTGTTTTAAGATAATAGCTAACAGTATACATGCTCTGGAGGTGGAAATTTACCTACATTAAACTTAATATTTCTTATAATTTACAATCATCGCAAAACGCGTAGTCTGAATGGACTCAACTAAAACGATCAACGTTCTTATTCGCTAACTTGTTTATTGTAGAAGGCTTCCGTTCTTTTATTATCTTCTTCGAATCAGCTTAAAAAAGATTAGTAGTGTCTTATCAATCGAATTATTCCAATCTGTTTTGTCCATTTGCCAGAGAATTTCTGCTGATTCTTTCGGGAAATTCCTTACTTTTATTCAATTTGTTAATCTCCAGTTTTATAAGTATTTTGGCAGAGTTGTAATGGCGATTGTTAAAGCGGCGAGTCGGACTTTTCGACGTAGCCGATTCGGAGCCAAAGATTTGACGCCTTTATCTTTAACACCAGATAAATTGGTGCCGTAATACACAAACATTATTCACAACTGAAGCTTCACAAAGCTCTAAATGTACATCTCTTTATCGCTATCTCTCTCCTCTCTCCCCCCTCTCTCCCTCTCTCTCTCTCTCTCTCTCTATATATATATATATCAAGTTATATTTTTTTATGTAAATACAGTCATATCTTGCTGCGATGTACAGACCGTTTCAATCATATTAGATATCATCAGGCAAGAAGAATTAAGGTACAAAAACTAAAAAGGTTCCAGATTTTTTCAAATTTTGAGGAGAGAAAATTTCCCATGAGTGGCGATGGGCAAAAATTATAGTTCTTATGAGTTTAAGTGGGTTCCGAAGATCTGGTTTCTGTTAAGAGAAGGGGGGGTTAAGAAGGAAGAGTTAAAAGGGTATATATATATAAAATTTATAGAACTCACTATGTCTGTCTGTCTGTTTGTCTGTCTGTCTCCATATTTTCAAACTGTATCTCTTCCGAAACTAAAAGTCGCGGAGCTGCTTTTTATGTATTATGACGAGTCACTTAGTAAATGGATGAATAAATAAATTAATTGTTGTTATGAAGAAGAAGAAGAAAAAGGGGGCGTTAGAAACGCAGTCGAATAGAAGCGCCAAAAAAGAAAAAAAAAGGAAAAATCAGTTAGTAAATAAAATCGGAAAAGATGGTTTGAAAACAAAAAGACACGTAACAGCCGATCTGCCTTATCAACTCACAAAACGAAGCGAATAAAATAAAATGGAAGAGGATCCAGTGATGATATAAATAGGTGGAAAATTATGAAGAAAAGAAAAAAATAAGACACTTTAAAAAGAATAGAAAAAAAGAAAGAAACTGTGAGTTAACGATCTTTTCATTTTATATTTAAATCCCCACTAGAAAGAAAAACGGTACTTATGCAGTTTTGTTACCGCGATTTTTTTTTCGAACCTTCACGAACGTTTCCGGGCAGATATCAAGAAGAACTGAGATATGTCGAGTCACTTAGCCAATCGAATTCAAGTTAGCAGACGCTAAAAAAAAAAATCAATTATGTTTTTTTATTATTCAATTATCTGTTTTTCACAATTAACACTTTAATAAAGTTCTTTTTTGCCAAAGTTTCCAAATAATTAAGATAATGAATCTATAAACTTTGGCGAACTTACTACACACACGACGAGGAACCATGTCGAAAGAATGTGGAGAGAAGAAAGAAACCAAATCAAATGTGAAACCAATAGGGAACTATTAGGAAGCTACCTGACAGGCTTCATGTGGAGACAGAAATTCAAAGATCCTTTCGCTTGCATAATGAACCAGGTAGCTTAATATTACCCTCAGCTTCCTTCCACTTTCTCTGCGCGCTCTTCTCTACCTTCGCGGTTATCGTCTGCCATTGCAGTAAAAATAAAATTGCCAACCACCCTACCCTCTATATTTTAAAAATAAAGCAAAACAAGCAAAACCTAAACATGACCATCGGCAAAAAAAAAAAAAAAATTAATAACTAACAAGAAAAAAAACATAACAATGTCCCCCCAGGAAAATAAAACAACAATAAATAAAAAAAAAAAACAATTAATAAAAAGATTTCATAAAAAGACATCTACAATTTTTCCCCATATCTTTTTTTTACTTCATTTTCGTTTTCTTGTTAAAACAGAAGTTTAACACTACAGGTGATGCTTTAATTTTCTCTTGAAGATATATTAGCAACTATTTTTCGTTATTTGGGTTTTTGATCTTCTCATGAAAATCGCGGTAACAAAACTGCATAAGTACCAAAATCCTTTTACTGCTGCCACATCTGGGCAGGAGCTGCTAAAAACAGCCTATCCTGCCTTGACAGAGTACAAAATAAACTACGTGGCTTAGTGGGGATGCCCTTTTCTCTTCCCTGCAACCTCTCTCCCACAGAAGAGACGTTGCAAGCCTATCTTTGTTTTATCGTTATTTCCATGGCAGGTGCTCGTCTGAACTCCAATCTCTGGTCCCCACTCGCCAATCTTTTACGAAAAACGCCCGTCTAGCTGAATCCACTGTCAAAAACTTTCCCCACTCTTTATCCATGCCTAAATCAAAACGTAGATTCCATGAACAAAGCTTCTTTCTTAGAACTGCACGCCTGTGGAACTCTGTTCCGTCTGCCTGCTCCCCACCTGACTACAACTTGGATGTCTTCAAGTCCAACGTAAACAAATTCCTGATGAACCGCCCCCTTAAGTAGACACTTTATTAAATATCCACACTAACGTACTATACTTACAATAACCCTTATCCCTGAGTGGCTTCCGGGCCTTGATAAGCGGTGACCACCTTGTAAAAAAAAATCATATCAAATTTGAAATAGACATGTGTAAAAGAAAAATAAATTTTCGTTTCTTCCCTTTTTCTTTCTGTGTTTTTGTTACATTTAAATAAAACAACAAAAAAAAACACGAAAAATATAATAGCGTTACAAAGCGGGGCCAAAAGAAATCCCAATAAATATTTTATTAAATATCAAGACATTACATAAAACGTTTGATCTTGAAAAGCAAGTATTCACATTTAAAACATTTAAATTTAAAAAAAACGGCAATTCACAAAAGGATGCACCTTCAATAGTATAATCCTACACTGAATGTTTTCTTGTTTTCCTTGTGACAAACTGGTCAATGACATTATCAAAATCTATTTGTCTTGTGAGTTCGTTTTCAAAAGACAGAACAGCCAGACCCAACAGTCTCGACTGGCTCATGGTTGACAGGAGGTACTTTTTATAAGTTTCATTTGGAGAAACTTCTTTCACACGATGCCACAGATACACATATTGTCAGAAGGGATTTTAAAGCCAGCGTAAGATGTGGTAATGACTTAACAAAGTCCCACTTGATGAAAACTGTAGGAATTACAGTACAATCCAGTACTTGAGTTCCTTCAAGTTTATTTCAGCTTCTTGTAGGTGTCGCCTTAAATGTGGATTTTCTAAACAAAGGTCTTCTTCGGATAGCTCATCAAACTCAGCTATGAGATTTGTTTCAAATTGAGTGCCGAAAAATGTGATTTTTTTTTTTTAAACAGGTAAAATATCTGGGTCAAATCATTGACAGCCAAGGCAGAAGACCGGATCCTCAGAGAACAGAAGCCATTGAGAGGATGCCAGCACTTAGCAATGTTGCTCAGTTACAATCTTTTGGAGGGGTTACACAATATTATGCTATCTATATCCCAAAAATGCATAAGTTGAGAGCACCATTAAACGATTTATTAAAAAAAGGACGAAAGTTGATTTGGTCAAAGGAGCGCCAAAGCAAAAAAGAAGAAATTAAGAAATACCTGCTATCTGATTTAGCACAGGCACACTTCGATCCACAGAAGGAATTGATTGTGGCGTCAGATGCAAGTGATTACGTTATAGGAGCAGTACTTCTCTATAGACTGGAAGACGGATCAACGAAACCAATAGTTCATGCTTCTAGATCACCTTTGCCTGCAGAGAGAAACTATTCTCAAATTGAAAAAGAAAGTTTAGCAATAATTTATGCAATTAGAAAATTCCATAGATTTATTCATGGCAGGATTTTTACGTCGCAGACTGACCACAAGCCCTTTCTGACTATTTTTGGATCTAAAAAAAGGCATACCCACTCACAATGCAAACAGACTTCAACGATAGCGCATAATTCTGTTGAATTATAATTTTAAAATGGAGTACATTTCATCCAAAAATATCGGACATGCAGATGGACTATCCAAATTGATTCAAAAGTGTGCACAACCTTTAGAGGACACAGTGATAGCTGCATTAAGAGAGGAAAAAGAACTCTCCGGACTGCTTTGCAACACGATTCGAGAGTTGCCAGTGACTCTAGATGACATCAATAAGGCAGCAGAAACATGAATTTATTGTAAGAACGCAAAACCAGGTGCAGCTAAATGACAAGTCAAAGAAAGACTAAAAATTTTCGCCATTTTCGATTTCCTCACAGGCTTTATTGTATTTTTTTTTTTTTTACATTTTCACCCCAAACAAGGCACATTGCCACTTTGGTGTAAGAGGCTACTATCAGGGACATAAGCTACTGGAATACTATGTAGGGAGTTGGGCAGCAAGATGTCGGTTCGCGTTATACTTGAACTTCTGAACTGTGTGCAGACAGAGTCGTCATACCGACCACACTGCAAAAGAGAATGCTAAAAGAATTCCATAGCCGTCATCCAAACATGTCCAGAATGAAGGCCTTGATGCGCGGATATACGTATTAGCCTAATATGGATCGGGACGTTGAAAAAATGGTAAGAGAGTGTCGAGAGTGTCAGCTAGCAGCAAAGACACCACCTGTACATATACAACCGTGGCCGAAGGCGGATGCACCATGGATGCGGTTACACATTGATTATGCAAGTCCGTTGAATGGACATTACTTCTTAGTGATTGTAGACAGTTTTACAAAATGGCCGGAAGTGATTAAGTGTAAACATCCGACATCGACCAGTACTATAGATGCATAAGACATCTCTTCAGTCGTTTTGTAGTACTTAAAACTATTGTAAGTGACAGCGGCACCCAATTTATCAGCAAAGAGTTTGAAGAATTTTGCAAGGCCCTATCCATTGAACATTTAACAACTGCAATATACCATCCAAGGTCAAACGGCCTCGCAGAGAGATTTGTTGACACGTTCAAAAGAGCTTTAAGGCATCGACACTGATGAGAAGAGTCTTGAAGATTTTTTTGTCTGTATACAGGATCACTCCTAACCCAAACACGAATGCCGGTTTGTCACCAGCTGAACTAATGTTCGCATGGAAAATCAGATCCGTATTTGACAGGATTTTACCAAATGCAACCAAGACAACAGCAACAAGAGAAAATCACTTGAAAAGGTTCTACAAACCTGGTGACAAAATATTCTTCTTGAATTATAAGACTGGGAAAAGCTTTTTGGAGCAAGGATGATTATGAAAAGAATTGGACACATGCTATATTCGGTAAGAAGTAGTAAATTTGACTGTCGCAGACATATGAATCAGCTAAGACCTCGACACACTGATGACTACAAACAGGCAGAAGATAATGAACTGCCCTTAGAGGTATTGTATAACTCTTTTAATATTCCTCTACCCATAGCACAACCTACTCCGAAAGTAGTATCTTCTACTCCAGGTCAGAGAGTACCAGTTTCACCATCAGCTCCAACCCCTCAAACGGTGTTGAGGAGAAAAGTACAGAGATGAAAAGAAAAGTTAACAGACTGAGCCCCAGACCTAAAAACAAACGATATTAAGCAAAATTCTCCAAGGAGAAATTGGCTTGGGGGGGGAGGTGTTATGTAAAGATAGGTAACCAACCCGGAACATTCTACATAAGGAACCGAGTCACCGGTTTTCACGGGACCCTTGTAAAAATACAGACTTCCCCCTGAATGTTAACACGCTGTATTTGTCTCTATGTAAATACACTCGTGAGCAAAAAAAAAATGAGCCAAACAAATTTTATACATTTTATTGCACTAAAAGCTATATTGAACAAAGAACAATTGAACAGGAAAACTTAAATGAGACTAATAACACAGAACAAAAGATTTACTTTAATAAATGCTTAAGATGGAATCGCATTCCCTTTGGATTTCTTTAAAAGATCAATACTTTTAGACATGCTCTCAACCAAAGTGGAACACTGTGAAGAGGAGATGCTATTCCGTTCGCTTTGCACGGCTTCCCACAGTTTGTCATTGTTCGAAAATGTTCTTCCGGCTAATGTACGAGATAATATGGACCAAATATTCTCGATTGGGTTTAAATCGGGGATTTTCCAGCACCTGTTTTGAATTCTTTGCTATGGTCAACATAAGTTTTCTTTCAATCCTTCAAGCCAGTTACTTTAAGCCTGTGGTCGTCTTTCAAAGTGGATGCTCTAGGGCGACCAGATCCAGATTTTCCCTCTTACCTAGCATTCGACTTTGACCAATTCGTGTCACTACAGAAAGAGATGTTTTTACTTTTTTTCTTTTTTTAAAATATCAAAAATATGCTTGTAAGTCATTTTGGACTCCTGCAATTCGTTTTTTTTTATATACTCACACAAGATGCAGTCTTACCATTTTTAGGATTCATTTTTCGCTTATTATTATATGCTATAATAATAATGATATGCAAATAGAAATTTTCAGTTAAAATTAACAAAAATTAATGGAAAAATTTTGAAAAAATCGATTTCTTCCTTCTTTCGCTCTTGGCCCATTTTTTTTTTTTTGCTCATAAGTGTACGTAAATAAACTTCTGTTTCAGTATTCAAACCACAGTGTATATTTATTTATTCCTTTCACGGAATACTTTATCTTTGATTGCCCGAATAATAGGCCACCTTAGGACATATCATTTAACAAAAGTCGTACGGAAGATGGCGGCTGCGAACGAATGTAAAAAATGGAACGGAACGTAAATCTTAGAGAAACGCAATTAGCAAGTTTTAATTGTTAACTAATCTGTACTTGTTATAAATATGTTGATAATGAAATGAAATAACTAAATTTTGTTTATTCCACTAGACTGTAGTTTCACATCACATACTAATAAACAAACAATACCGTAAAAATTGAATTTCATCATCCTTTCTCTGTATAATCAATTACCAAAACGAAACCATGAAATGAAAAATAAAACAATAAAATGAAATAACTAAAAAATGATGTAAACCTCCAGAGTAGCAAACAGAGCAATTTTAATGTCTTTTTGGTTTAGTTAAAAAAGTAGTGTGAAAAAAATGCTTGGCTGTACTGTCGACTCACTAATTTCGTTTCGCTAAAATTTGTGTTCCGTTCATTTTTTTATTACATTTACGTATTGCGTAAAGTCTATGTTTGCACACCCACACAGACACAGACACACACACACACACACACACACACACACACACACACACACACATATATATATATATATATATATATATATATATATATATATATATATATATATATATATATTACTTTAACGAAGACCACTCAGGTTAAGTGTTAGGTAGATGGTGGAACTTGGGTAGAGCCATAGGTGCACGGAAAACTCGTCCCGGGAAAACTCGTCTCCGGAAAACCCGTACCCGGAAAACTCGTACCCGGAAAACTCGTACCCGGAAAACGCGTACCTAAAAAAACTCCCCCCCCCCGTTTTACTATGTAGGAAAACTGGTCCCTTATTGAATAAATATCGATTGAAAACACATTTTATTATCGTTCTTGAAGGAGATATTGTTTTTAAAAGAGACTATGCACCCCCATAATATTTTTAAAAAAACATTATTTTTAGCCCTTGCTTAAAAAAAAATAAACTTGATCACGGAATCAAGATACGAAAAACGAAACAAAATATTTATCAAAAAATACTCCAGTTTTAACACTTTTTGTGTCATTACGAAACAAAAATAAAGAAAGAAAACACGTATTATCAAAGAAAGCAATTATTTTATTAAGAAGAATTAATTTAGTATAAATAATTCTTGTGTTATTACAAAACAACAAAAAAGAAAATACAGTCTTATGTCATTTTGGTTACCGCGCTGAAATAATAATTTCGAAAGCCATTCTGAACATCGGAATGAGAGCCATTCTTAACATGGGGAGTAGGAGGGTATCGTTTAAAAGTCATTTCGGGCGCACTTGTGCAGTACTTAAAAATATACAAATTCATTTTCTTTTGGAGGTGGAGGAGGCTCGTTTTAAAAAAAAGTCATTTCGGGCGCACTTGTGCAGTACTTAAAAATATACAAATTTATTTTCTTTTGGAGGTGGAGGAGGCTCGTTTTAAAAAAAAGTCATTTCGGGCGCACTTGTGCAGTACTTAAAAATATACAAATTTATTTTCTTTTGGAGGTGGAGGAGGCTCGTTTTAAAAAAAAGTCATTTCGGGCGCACTTGTGCAGTACTTAAAAATATACAAATTTATTTTCTTTTGGAGGTGGAGGAGGCTCGTTTTAAAAAAAAGTCATTTCGGGGGCACTTGTGCAGTACTTAAAAATATACAAATTTATTTTCTTTTGGAGGTGGAGGAGGCTCGTTTTAAAAAAAAGTCATTTCGGGGGCACTTGTGCAGTACTTAAAAATATACAAATTTATTTTCTTTTGGAGGTGGAGGAGGCTCGTTTTAAAAAAAAAGTCATTTCGGGCGCACTTGTGCAGTACTTAAAAATATACAAATTTATTTTCTTTTGGAGGTGGAGGAGGCTCGTTTTAAAAAAAAGTCATTTCGGGGGCACTTGTGCAGTACTTAAAAATATACAAATTTATTTTCTTTTGGAGGTGGAGGAGGCTCGTTTTAAAAAAAAGTCATTTCGGGCGCACTTGTGCAGTACTTAAAAATATACAAATTTATTTTCTTTTGGAGGTGGAGGAGGCTCGTTTTAAAAAAAAGTCATTTCGGGCGCACTTGTGCAGTACTTAAAAATATACAAATTTATTTTCTTTTGGAGGTGGAGGAGGCTCGTTTTAAAAAAAAGTCATTTCGGGCGCACTTGTGCAGTACTTAAAAATATACAAATTTATTTTCTTTTGGAGGTGGAAGAGGCTCGTTTTAAAAAAAAAGTCATTTCGGGGGCACTTGTGCAGTACTTAAAAATATACAAATTTATTTTCTTTTGGAGGTGGAGGAGGCTCGTTTTAAAAAAAAGTCATTTCGGGGGCACTTGTGCAGTACTTAAAAATATACAAATTTATTTTCTTTTGGAGGTGGAGGAGGCTCGTTTTAAAAAAAAGTCATTTCGGGCGCACTTGTGCAGTACTTAAAATTATACAAATTTATTTTCTTTTGGAGGTGGAGGAGGCTCGTTTTAAAAAAAAGTCATTTCGGGCGCACTTGTGCAGTACTTAAAAATATACAAATTTATTTTCTTTTGGAGGTGGAGGAGGCTCGTTTTAAAAAAAAGTCATTTCGGGCGCACTTGTGCAGTACTTAAAAATATACAAATTTATTTTCTTTTGGAGGTGGAGGAGGCTCGTTTTAAAAAAAAAGTCATTTCGGGGGCACTTGTGCAGTACTTAAAAATATACAAATTTATTTTCTTTTGGAGGTGGAGGAGGCTCGTTTTAAAAAAAAGTCATTTCGGGGGCACTTGTGCAGTACTTAAAAATATACAAATTTATTTTCTTTTGGAGGTGGAGGAGGCTCGTTTTAAAAAAAAGTCATTTCGGGCGCACTTGTGCAGTACTTAAAAATATACAAATTTATTTTCTTTTGGAGGTGGAGGAGGCTCGTTTTAAAAAAAAGTCATTTCGGGCGCACTTGTGCAGTACTTAAAAATATACAAATTTATTTTCTTTTGGAGGTGGAGGAGGCTCGTTTTAAAAAAAAAGTCATTTCGGGGGCACTTGTGCAGTACTTAAAAATATACAAATTTATTTTCTTTTGGAGGTGGAGGAGGCTCGTTTTAAAAAAAAGTCATTTCGGGGGCACTTGTGCAGTACTTAAAAATATACAAATTTATTTTCTTTTGGAGGTGGAGGAGGCTCGTTTTAAAAAAAAGTCATTTCGGGCGCACTTGTGCAGTACTTAAAAATATACAAATTTATTTTCTTTTGGAGGTGGAGGAGGCTCGTTTTAAAAAAAAAGTCATTTCGGGGGCACTTGTGCAGTACTTAAAAATATACAAATTTATTTTCTTTTGGAGGTGGAGGAGGCTCGTTTTAAAAAAAAGTCATTTCGGGCGCACTTGTGCAGTACTTAAAAATATACAAATTTATTTTCTTTTGGAGGTGGAGGAGGCTCGTTTTAAAAAAAAGTCATTTCGGGCGCACTTGTGCAGTACTTAAAAATATACAAATTTATTTTCTTTTGGAGGTGGAGGAGGCTCGTTTTAAAAAAAAGTCATTTCGGGGGCACTTGTGCAGTACTTAAAAATATACAAATTCATTTTTCTTTTGGAGGTGGAGGAGGCTCGTTTTAAAAAAAAGTCATTTCGGGCGCACTTGTGCAGTACTTAAAAATATAACAAATTTATTTTCTTTTGGAGGTGGAGGAGGCTCGTTTTAAAAAAAAGTCATTTCGGGGGCACTTGTGCAGTACTTAAAAATATACAAATTCATTTTCTTTTGGAGGTGGAGGAGCTCGTTTTAAAAAAAAGTCATTTCGGGGGCACGTGTGCAGTACTTAAAAATATACAAATTCATTTTCTTTTGGAGGTGGAGGAGGCTCGTTTTAAAAAAAAGTCATTTCGGGGGCACTTGTGCAGTACTTAAAAATATACAAATTCATTTTCTTTTGGAGGTGGAGGAGGCTCGTTTTAAAAAAAAAGTCATTTCGGGGGCACTTGTGCAGTACTTAAAAATATACAAATTCATTTTCTTTTGGAGGTGGAGGAGGCTCGTTTTAAAAAAAAGTCATTTCGGGCGCCTTGTGCAGTACTTAAAAATATACAAATTCATTTTCTTTTGGAGGTGGAGGAGGCTCGTTTTAAAAAAAAGTCATTTCGGGGGCACTTGTGCAGTACTTAAAAATATACAAATTCATTTTCTTTTGGAGGTGGAGGAGGCTCGTTTTAAAAAAAAGTCATTTCGGGGGCACTTGTGCAGTACTTAAAAATATACAAATTCATTTTCTTTTGGAGGTGGAGGAGGCTCGTTTTAAAAAAAAGTCATTTCGGGCGCACTTGTGCAGTACTTAAAAATATACAAATTCATTTTCTTTTGGAGGTGGAGGAGGCTCGTTTTAAAAAAAAGTCATTTCGGGGGCACTTGTGCAGTACTTAAAAATATACAAATTCATTTTCTTTTGGAGGTGGAGGAGGCTCGTTTTAAAAAAAGTCATTTCGGGGGCACTTGTGCAGTACTTAAAAATATACAAATTCATTTTCTTTTGGAGGTGGAGGAGGCTCGTTTTAAAAAAAGTCATTTCGGGCGCACTTGTGCAGTACTTAAAAATATACAAATTTATTTTCTTTTGGAGGTGGAGGAGGCTCGTTTTAAAAAAAAGTCATTTCGGGCGCACTTGTGCAGTACTTAAAAATATACAAATTCATTTTCTTTTGGAGGTGGAGGAGGCTCGTTTTAAAAAAAAGTCATTTCGGGGGCACTTGTGCAGTACTTAAAAATATACAAATTCATTTTCTTTTGGAGGTGGAGGAGGCTCGTTTTAAAAAAAAGTCATTTCGGGGGCACTTGTGCAGTACTTAAAAATATACAAATTCATTTTCTTTTGGAGGTGGAGGAGGCTCGTTTTAAAAAAAAGTCATTTCGGGGGCACTTGTGCAGTACTTAAAAATATACAAATTCATTTTCTTTTGGAGGTGGAGGAGGCTCGTTTTAAAAAAAGTCATTTCGGGCGCACTTGTGCAGTACTTAAAAATATACAAATTCATTTTCTTTTGGAGGTGGAGGAGGCTCGTTTTAAAAAAAAGTCATTTCGGGGGCACTTGTGCAGTACTTAAAAATATACAAATTCATTTTCTTTTGGAGGTGGAGGAGGCTCGTTTTAAAAAAAAGTCATTTCGGGGGCACTTGTGCAGTACTTAAAAATATACAAATTCATTTTCTTTTGGAGGTGGAGGAGGCTCGTTTTAAAAAAAAGTCATTTCGGGCGCACTTGTGCAGTACTTAAAAATATACAAATTCATTTTCTTTTGGAGGTGGAGGAGGCTCGTTTTTAAAAAAAAGTCATTTCGGGGGCACTTGTGCAGTACTTAAAAATATACAAATTCATTTTCTTTTGGAGGTGGAGGAGGCTCGTTTTAAAAAAAAGTCATTTCGGGGGCACTTGTGCAGTACTTAAAAATATACAAATTCATTTTCTTTTGGAGGTGGAGGAGGCTCGTTTAAAAAAAAGTCATTTCGGGGGCACTTGTGCAGTACTAAAAATATACAAATTCATTTTCTTTTGGAGGTGGAGGAGGCTCGTTTTAAAAAAAAGTCATTTCGGGGGCACTTGTGCAGTACTTAAAAATATACAAATTCATTTTCTTTTGGAGGTGGAGGAGGCTCGTTTTAAAAAAAAGTCATTTCGGGGGCACTTGTGCAGTACTTAAAAATATACAAATTCATTTTCTTTTGGAGGTGGAGGAGGCTCGTTTTAAAAAAAAGTCATTTCGGGGGCACTTGTGCAGTACTTAAAAATATAAAAATTCATTTTTCTTTTGGAGGTGGAGGAGGCTCGTTTTAAAAAAAAGTCATTTCGGGGGCACTTGTGCAGTACTTAAAAATATACAAATTCATTTTCTTTTGGAGGTGGAGGAGGCTCGTTTTAAAAAAAAAGTCATTTCGGGCGCACTTGTGCAGTACTTAAAAATATACAAATTCATTTTCTTTTGGAGGTGGAGGAGGCTCGTTTTAAAAAAAGTCATTTCGGGGGCACTTGTGCAGTACTTAAAAATATACAAATTCATTTTCTTTTGGAGGTGGAGGAGGCTCGTTTTAAAAAAAAGTCATTTCGGGGGCACTTGTGCAGTACTTAAAAATATACAAATTCATTTTCTTTTGGAGGTGGAGGAGGCTCGTTTTAAAAAAAAGTCATTTCGGGGGCACTTGTGCAGTACTTAAAAATATACAAATTCATTTTCTTTTGGAGGTGGAGGAGGCTCGTTTTAAAAAAAAGTCATTTCGGGGGCACTTGTGCAGTACTTAAAAATATACAAATTCATTTTCTTTTGGAGGTGGAGGAGGCTCGTTTTAAAAAAAGTCATTTCGGGGGCACTTGTGCAGTACTTAAAAATATACAAATTCATTTTCTTTTGGAGGTGGAGGAGGCTCGTTTTTAAAAAAAAGTCATTTCGGGGGCACTTGTGCAGTACTTAAAAATATACAAATTTATTTTCTTTTGGAGGTGGAGGAGGCTCGTTTTAAAAAAAAGTCATTTCGGGGCGCACTTGTGCAGTACTTAAAAATATACAAATTTATTTTCTTTTGGAGGTGGAGGAGGCTCGTTTTAAAAAAAAGTCATTTCGGGCGCACTTGTGCAGTACTTAAAAATATACAAATTTATTTTCTTTTGGAGGTGGAGGAGGCTCGTTTTAAAAAAAAAGTCATTTCGGGCGCACTTGTGCAGTACTTAAAAATATACAAATTTATTTTCTTTTGGAGGTGGAGGAGGCTCGTTTTAAAAAAAAGTCATTTCGGGGGCACTTGTGCAGTACTTAAAAATATACAAATTCATTTTCTTTTGGAGGTGGAGGAGGCTCGTTTTAAAAAAAAGTCATTTCGGGGGCACTTGTGCAGTACTTAAAAATATACAAATTCATTTTCTTTTGGAGGTGGAGGAGGCTCGTTTTAAAAAAAAGTCATTTCGGGCGCACTTGTGCAGTACTTAAAAATATACAAATTCATTTTCTTTTGGAGGTGGAGGAGGCTCGTTTTAAAAAAAAGTCATTTCGGGGGCACTTGTGCAGTACTTAAAAATATACAAATTCATTTTCTTTTGGAGGTGGAGGAGGCTCGTTTTAAAAAAAAGTCATTTCGGGGGCACTTGTGCAGTACTTAAAAATATACAAATTCATTTTCTTTTGGAGGTGGAGGAGGCTCGTTTTAAAAAAAAGTCATTTCGGGGGCACTTGTGCAGTACTTAAAAATATACAAATTCATTTTCTTTTGGAGGTGGAGGAGGCTCGTTTTAAAAAAAAGTCATTTCGGGGGCACTTGTGCAGTACTTAAAAATATACAAATTCATTTTCTTTTGGAGGTGGAGGAGGCTCGTTTTAAAAAAAAGTCATTTCGGGGGCACTTGTGCAGTACTTAAAAATATACAAATTCATTTTCTTTTGGAGGTGGAGGAGGCTCGTTTTAAAAAAAAAGTCATTTCGGGGGCACTTGTGCAGTACTTAAAAATATACAAATTCATTTTCTTTTGGAGGTGGAGGAGGCTCGTTTTAAAAAAAAGTCATTTCGGGGGCACTTGTGCAGTACTTAAAAATATACAAATTCATTTTCTTTTGGAGGTGGAGGAGGCTCGTTTTAAAAAAAAAGTCATTTCGGGGGCACTTGTGCAGTACTTAAAAATATACAAATTCATTTTCTTTTGGAGGTGGAGGAGGCTCGTTTTAAAAAAAAGTCATTTCGGGGGCACTTGTGCAGTACTTAAAAATATACAAATTCATTTTCTTTTGGAGGTGGAGGAGGCTCGTTTTAAAAAAAAGTCATTTCGGGGGCACTTGTGCAGTACTTAAAAATATACAAATTCATTTTCTTTTGGAGGTGGAGGAGGCTCGTTTTAAAAAAAAGTCATTTCGGGGGCACTTGTGCAGTACTTAAAAATATACAAATTCATTTTCTTTTGGAGGTGGAGGAGGCTCGTTTTAAAAAAAAGTCATTTCGGGGGCACTTGTGCAGTACTTAAAAATATACAAATTCATTTTCTTTTGGAGGTGGAGGAGGCTCGTTTTAAAAAAAAGTCATTTCGGGGGCACTTGTGCAGTACTTAAAAATATACAAATTCATTTTCTTTTGGAGGTGGAGGAGCTCGTTTTAAAAAAAAGTCATTTCGGGGGCACTTGTGCAGTACTTAAAAATATACAAATTCATTTTCTTTTGGAGGTGGAGGAGGCTCGTTTTAAAAAAAGTCATTTCGGGGGCACTTGTGCAGTACTTAAAAATATACAAATTCATTTTCTTTTGGAGGTGGAGGAGGCTCGTTTTAAAAAAAAGTCATTTCGGGGGCACTTGTGCAGTACTTAAAAATATACAAATTCATTTTCTTTTGGAGGTGGAGGAGGCTCGTTTTAAAAAAAAGTCATTTCGGGGGCACTTGTGCAGTACTTAAAAATATACAAATTCATTTTCTTTTGGAGGTGGAGGAGGCTCGTTTTAAAAAAAAGTCATTTCGGGGGCACTTGTGCAGTACTTAAAAATATACAAATTCATTTTCTTTTGGAGGTGGAGGAGGCTCGTTTTAAAAAAAAGTCATTTCGGGGGCACTTGTGCAGTACTTAAAAATATACAAATTCATTTTCTTTTGGAGGTGGAGGAGGCTCGTTTTAAAAAAAAGTCATTTCGGGGGCACTTGTGCAGTACTTAAAAATATACAAATTCATTTTCTTTTGGAGGTGGAGGAGGCTCGTTTTAAAAAAAAGTCATTTCGGGGGCACTTGTGCAGTACTTAAAAATATACAAATTCATTTTCTTTTGGAGGTGGAGGAGGCTCGTTTTAAAAAAAAGTCATTTCGGGGGCACTTGTGCAGTACTTAAAAATATACAAATTCATTTTCTTTTGGAGGTGGAGGAGGCTCGTTTTAAAAAAAAGTCATTTCGGGGGCACTTGTGCAGTACTTAAAAATATACAAATTCATTTTCTTTTGGAGGTGGAGGAGGCTCGTTTTAAAAAAAAGTCATTTCGGGGGCACTTGTGCAGTACTTAAAAATATACAAATTCATTTTCTTTTGGAGGTGGAGGAGGCTCGTTTTAAAAAAAAGTCATTTCGGGGGCACTTGTGCAGTACTTAAAAATATACAAATTCATTTTCTTTTGGAGGTGGAGGAGGCTCGTTTTAAAAAAAAGTCATTTCGGGGGCACTTGTGCAGTACTTAAAAATATACAAATTCATTTTCTTTTGGAGGTGGAGGAGGCTCGTTTTAAAAAAAAGTCATTTCGGGGGCACTTGTGCAGTACTTAAAAATATACAAATTCATTTTCTTTTGGAGGTGGAGGAGGCTCGTTTTAAAAAAAAGTCATTTCGGGGGCACTTGTGCAGTACTTAAAAATATACAAATTCATTTTCTTTTGGAGGTGGAGGAGGCTCGTTTTAAAAAAAAGTCATTTCGGGGGCACTTGTGCAGTACTTAAAAATATACAAATTCATTTTCTTTTGGAGGTGGAGGAGGCTCGTTTTAAAAAAAAGTCATTTCGGGGGCACTTGTGCAGTACTTAAAAATATACAAATTCATTTTCTTTTGGAGGTGGAGGAGGCTCGTTTTAAAAAAAAGTCATTTCGGGGGCACTTGTGCAGTACTTAAAAATATACAAATTCATTTTCTTTTGGAGGTGGAGGAGGCTCGTTTTAAAAAAAAGTCATTTCGGGGGCACTTGTGCAGTACTTAAAAATATACAAATTCATTTTCTTTTGGAGGTGGAGGAGGCTCGTTTTAAAAAAAAGTCATTTCGGGCGCACTTGTGCAGTACTTAAAAATATACAAATTCATTTTCTTTTGGAGGTGGAGGAGGCTCGTTTTAAAAAAAAGTCATTTCGGGGGCACTTGTGCAGTACTTAAAAATATACAAATTCATTTTCTTTTGGAGGTGGAGGAGGCTCGTTTTAAAAAAAAGTCATTTCGGGCGCACTTGTGCAGTACTTAAAAATATACAAATTCATTTTCTTTTGGAGGTGGAGGAGGCTCGTTTTAAAAAAAAGTCATTTCGGGGGCACTTGTGCAGTACTTAAAAATATACAAATTCATTTTCTTTTGGAGGTGGAGGAGGCTCGTTTTAAAAAAAAGTCATTTCGGGCGCACTTGTGCAGTACTTAAAAATATACAAATTCATTTTCTTTTGGAGGTGGAGGAGGCTCGTTTTAAAAAAAAGTCATTTCGGGGGCACTTGTGCAGTACTTAAAAATATACAAATTCATTTTCTTTTGGAGGTGGAGGAGGCTCGTTTTAAAAAAAAGTCATTTCGGGCGCACTTGTGCAGTACTTAAAAATATACAAATTCATTTTCTTTTGGAGGTGGAGGAGGCTCGTTTTAAAAAAAAGTCATTTCGGGCGAACTTGTGCAGTACTTAAAAATATACAAATTCATTTTCTTTTGGAGGTGGAGGAGGCTCGTTTTAAAAAAAAGTCATTTCGGGCGAACTTGTGCAGTACTTAAAAATATACAAATTCATTTTCTTTTGGAGGTGGAGGAGGCTCGTTTTAAAAAAAAGTCATTTCGGGGGCACTTGTGCAGTACTTAAAAATATACAAATTCATTTTCTTTTGGAGGTGGAGGAGGCTCGTTTTAAAAAAAAGTCATTTCGGGCGCACTTGTGCAGTACTTAAAAATATACAAATTCATTTTCTTTTGGAGGTGGAGGAGGCTCGTTTTAAAAAAAAGTCATTTCGGGGGCACTTGTGCAGTACTTAAAAATATACAAATTCATTTTCTTTTGGAGGTGGAGGAGGCTCGTTTTAAAAAAAAGTCATTTCGGGCGCACTTGTGCAGTACTTAAAAATATACAAATTCATTTTCTTTTGGAGGTGGAGGAGGCTCGTTTTAAAAAAAAGTCATTTCGGGCGAACTTGTGCAGTACTTAAAAATATACAAATTCATTTTCTTTTGGAGGTGGAGGAGGCTCGTTTTAAAAAAAAGTCATTTCGGGCGCACTTGTGCAGTACTTAAAAATATACAAATTCATTTTCTTTTGGAGGTGGAGGAGGCTCGTTTTAAAAAAAAGTCATTTCGGGCGCACTTGTGCAGTACTTAAAAATATACAAATTTATTTTCTTTTGGAGGTGGAGGAGGCTCGTTTTAAAAAAAAGTCATTTCGGGCGCACTTGTGCAGTACTTAAAAATATACAAATTTATTTTCTTTTGGAGGTGGAGGAGGCTCGTTTTAAAAAAAAGTCATTTCGGGTGCACTTGTGCAGTACTTAAAAATATACAAATTCATTTTCTTTTGGAGGTGGAGGAGGCTCGTTTTAAAACTATATCTATTTTCTTTAATTTTCGGACATTTTTTTGTTCAAAATTATTTACTAAGTAATGTCGAGTGCGACATTACTTGTTATTTCTTTTTAACTAAATAAACTCTTTAAAATAAGTTTAAACACCAAAAACTGAAAAAGCTAGGTAGAAAACGAAAACTTAGAAAAATCAATTAAAATTGTTAAAACAATAACCATGTAAAAATATTTTCAAAAATATTATGGGATGTGCATTATTACCTAAAAATATACAAATGTATTTCTTTTGGAGGGTGGGGGTCGTTTTAAAACAATATCTACCTTAATATTTTCTTTAATTTTCTATTTTTGAGTAATTATACTCCTAAGACGTGATCTTCTTATGTCGGGCATTTTTTGTTCATAAGTAACACTCGACATTACTTTCTTTAAAAAACTAGATAAACTCTTTAAAATAGGTTGAAAGACCAAAAACTTTTAAAGCTAGGTAAAAAATGAAAACTTAGAAAAATTAATTTAATTCGAGCACTTGCCATGAAAATAATGATAAAGCAGAGACAAACTCGCAACATCTCTTCCGTGAGAAAGAGGTTGCAGGGAAAAGAAAAGGGCAACAAAGTCTATTTTGAACTCTAGCAAGGCAGGACAAGTCCTTTCTAGCAGCTCCTGTCCAGATGTGGCAACAGTACTCCATCCTTGGACGTACTTGGCTCTTATATAGATAGAGAATTGCATCAGCATTGAGATATCTACTGGAGCGGTAAAAGGATCCCATCATTTTTTCAGAGACCTTGGCAACAGATTTAATGTACGTTCCATCTCAGATCAGGAGTAAAGATCAAGCCCAGAAGCTTGTTAAAACATGAAGCCTCCCTAAAACGAGAGCCATTCATTTCAATTGATGCCAGATGGGGATCAGAGCGTTGATGATGTAAAAATAGAAGCTTGGTTTTAGATGCATTAAAGGTAATCAGCCACCTCTTACCCCATTGTACCACGTGCTCAAGATCAGAGGAGAGAGAATCAGAGAGAACTTGGTCGTTTACAGTCTTTGATGTGCTGCCATGGATGGTAACGTCATCAGTATAAATGTCTATGAATGATGTAAGGATGTGATTTGGAAGATCATTAATGTAGATCAGGAAGAGAGTTTGGCCCAGGATGAACCCCTGAGGGACTCCAGCATTAATGTTGTGTAGCGGGTCGGGGGTTCATGTTGGAGACATATTAACGGGGCATGAATAACGGGGACTCAGAACAGGGATGACGACGATGATGACAATACTGGGGGACTTCATATTATTACGGACTGGGGGATATTGATGCAACAGTTCTTAACACATATAGAGAGCTATATTACTAATGATGAAGGAGGCACATTACTTTAAGGGGTTTATACAAGAGTTCGTTTATAGATGAATATACAAAACACATTTACCTTTTCGGTTGTAAAGACGACACGAAGGCAATACTTACAAATTATAGATGAACTATTTATTCGCCAACCGGCCGATTGGTGATGTCAGGAATTCAAGCCTTTTCGACTACATGGTTTACCCTTCTCCTTTTGTCTGTAAGGGCTCTCACTCTCCACCTGACTCTATCACTGTGTGTGATCTTCGATTATCTTATCCTAATCTACTAACTGCCTCTCTAACTTTGAACCCTCGTTTCTTATATTGAGAAATCTTTGTTTATGACGTCAGAAGTGTGGTTCCCAACGTGACTAACTTCCCCGTGGATTTACATATGTCTGTCCAAACACATTTTTGGCAAACAAAGAAATCTCAATTCTGATTTTTTAATATCTAACCTATTTTTAAACAATATTTTTTAACTCGCATTGTCCATTCTTTTAACTGGCATATTGTTATGTAATGGGTGGTATTAAGATGACGTATGTATTATTTTTTGGCGTTGACTGTTCGTATTAGGAAGAGTCTTCATGTGTGTGATCATGTTGTGAGATGCTCATATTATATATTCATTGTGAGTGTTCATATTGTCTTAGTGTTGTGGCAGCACAAATAATTAACAAGAACACGGAAAGTAAAGGTATAACAATAATATATTAGGAAGAGAAGTTATATACATATTTACATGTCTTCATATATACTTCAGTTAGAGATATTCCGGTAGGTGGCGTGTTGTATGTCTTACTGGAGGCAACATAGGCGTCTTGCCTATTTGGCGGTCGTTGCAGAACTCCCGCAGTATTGGTGATTGATACCTTTATATATCTCACTCACCCACCTATGTTAATTAGTGGGCGTCTCCACATCACTTAGGATGTTCATGTTTGTGGAGATAGTATATTGAAGACATAAACAAGGTATATATAAAGAGAGATACAGTTCTTATATATAACAAGACAGACAGGGTACAGATTTCTACAGGAGCACCTAGTAGTATTTTTTTTTAATATATTGATAGATAGAGAGATAGTGCGTTTGACATTTACGTTGGCAGTTGTACATTTTTATAAACACAAAGTTCATATTAATACAATTTCATTTTACCTTTGTTTTGGTGATGATGATTTTCACAAAGTTCTTATAACATAAATGTTGAAAAACATAACACGAAGACGCAGATACAAAAAGATGAAGGTGTTCGTTTATTATTCCAATGTCAATGGCCTTGCATCCAGGAATTCAAGTCTTACATGATTCTTCTTCTAACGTCGCTTCCAAGGTTCGATGTCAGCTCTGTCTCTCCTCTCCCCGACTGACTGACTGATCTGATTCTCTTCTCTCTTCTCTCCCAACTAACTTCGAACCCTCCTATATTGAGAAATCATTTCCGCCCTGACGTCACACGTATGTCTGGTCAACGTGACCACAACTCACGTGTTTCCAACATGCGCGATTTGCACGTTTTGAAACCATTTCTGACGACCAGGAAATTTCCCATTCTCTTTGTTGTTTTACAAAGGAATTTAACCTACTTGTCTAATTCTGTAACCCATATTTTATTATGCATTCTTTCTAAGAATGTGAATAGTTTCCAGCCAAATTTTTATTTATTAAATATTTTAACAGAATCAACAATTTAACTGGACATTCCATTTAAACATATTGTTCTTTAAAATTTATCTACAGGGTTCAATCCTTGTTTTATCTGTTATCATTTTCATTTAACTAATTCGCTTTTATTTTTAACTCATATGAAAAGAGGACAGCCCTTTTCAAGTAACAATATTTAATATCCAGTTATTCTAAAAGAATGGACAATCGCTTTTTCCCGACCTAAATAATATTTAGCTATTTCTAAAAGAATTAACAATGGAATGTATTTCTAGGATTTCAATTATCAATTATGTTTTAACACTTGCCTACAGGGTTCGATTCTAACCTTTTCCTAATATCATTTTCACTTATCTAATCTGCCTTTTTATTTACATGAGAAGGGAACAGCCCTTTCATGTAACATTAATATTAAATACCTGCCTGTTTAAATGTATGTATGTATGTTTGTTTGTATGCATGTATGTATGTATGTATGTATGTATGTATGTGTGAAGGTATGTATGTAAATAATAAAGTTTAACTTCATTTGTTATTTATTTATTTATTTATTTATACAGGGTGTCCAAAATTAACCGAAGGGTTTTGAACTTAAATAGATTCTTTCTTTTTTTTCTGTAATTTTAACTCAATCTAAGACATTGAGAAAATTTTAAAACAATGCAAAGTTCAAACAATCTTTACGAAAAATAATGTTTTTTAAATGTTGCCCATTTTCGGCTTCGCATATTTGTGCTCTTTCCAAAACATTATTCATGACGGATTGCAGAATCTCTGAATTGCGATTTAACTCCCTTATTTCGTGTCTGATGTTTGCTTTCAATTCTTGCAGGGTTTGGGGTTTGTTAACATAGACTCTTTCTTTAAGATATTCCCACAAGAAAAAGTCAGAGCTAGTCGTGTTTATAGATTTTTTTCAACGGTGTTATCGCTTTGTTATTTTAGCCTGCATTTTTACGGGAGAAGAATAAGGTGTAATTGAATTTTTTATTTATTTGTGTATTTATTATTTATTATATTTATTATTTACTAGCCTGGGTGCCCGGTGTTGCCCGGGTGTTTGGAGGTGTGTGTTGAGCAAAAAAAAAAAGGGAATGGTAGTAGGCAGGTAGGCTCGAACCCAAACCGGAAAGGAGGAAAAGAAAGTGAAAAAAAGACGTGACGGGCGTGACAAAGGTTTACATTAAGGTTAGTCAATCGAAAGGAGGGGATGACTTTCGAAAATATCGGCGAAAACAGCGACCCCCTCCTTGTAGAAAAGTGCCTAGTTTAGGGTGAGGAATTAATGGTTTTAGCTAATTTTGCGATATTTGTCGTCCAAGCTTCAAAACGCTACCGATCTCGTGAAAATTTGTCGCCTCTGTTGAAAGTTTTAGGCAGACATACATACATACATACATTTAAGCAGACAGGTGAGATTTATATTATGGACTATCCTGAGTGCCCAGCGTTTCCCGGGTGTTTGAAGGTGTGTATAGAGAAAAAAAGTTGTAGTAGGCAGGCAGGTTCGAACCCGTACTGCGAAGTAGGAAAAGAACGTGGAAAAAAAACCTGACGTTTTTGTCGTTGCATCCATCGCCAATCCGGAAGTGGCGAAGGTTTTAATTAAGGCTAGTGTATCGAAAAGAGGGGATGACTTTCGAAAATATCGGCGAAAAAAGCGACCTCTCCTTGTAGGGAGTGCTCAGTTGAGGGTGAGGAATTAATGTTTTTAACCAATCTTTCGATATTTGTAGTCCGAAGGGTCGAGCTTCAAAACGATACCGATCTCGTGAAAATCCGTCGCCTCTGTCGAAAGTTTTAGGCAGACATACATACATACATTTAAACAGACAGGTAAGATTTATGCTATAGATTATATTTATTATTTACTTATTTATTTTACTTATTTATTTTGTTTCCTGCATCATGGACCCTTCCAGTACCATATTTCGATGTGAGATAATACTCTCAGGAGGGCAGTATCGTAATACGGTAGAATCAGCAGGAGTACTCGTAGTGCGCCGCAGCGTACGACTAACCATATCGGACACCACCGGATAGTAAGCTACGCTTACCCTTTTTTTCTATCCTTGTAATCTTTTGTTGATATATCTTTCTTACATCTAATCCGTGTTTCATATTTTCCTCCAGTGGTCCGAACGTTGGGACATCACTTTTGTTTGTTTCGTTGTGACTGTCTCAGACGCAACGTATTCGATCCGAGCGTTAACACGTAACAAAAATGTTGAAGAAGAATAACGACTACGTCACAATTGAGATCATGGTTTTGTGAGAGACCCGTGTGCAGTTTATATACCGGTTGTATAGCTGGATCCCCTTTTTGAGTGTATAAACCTGTTACTGGAATAGGCTGCGTGTTCCATAAGTTGGATAGTTGGAGGTCGTCGTTGGTAGGACAGCGTAATAAAAACAATCAACAATGAAAAGTATGTTTTACTAATACATTTAAGAAGACGTTAAAAAGAATAACGTTAAGAAGGATCACGTAAGAGTCGAGTTGCATATATACATACAAAATGTTTTATTTAACTAGAGAGGGTGAGAACATTAAGAGAGCGTTTTGCGTGCACGCTGTATGTGAATATATATATATATATATATATATATATATATATATATATATATATATATATATATATATATATATATATATATATATATACACGCGATTTACCATTAGCGTATAAGCGACGCTCTTTGTGTAAACAAATCGAGCGGCGGTATTTCGGACGATGTCAAAACATCGTTAAATTCACTACTCGTTCAGCGGCCGCCAATAGCGTAATGGTTAGGAGCCTTGACAGTCGGGTTTCAATCCTGGCTTGAGGTGGTTGCCTGTCTAGCCGCACTGATGAGCTGTGAAACAGCGAAACAGTACTGTATGTGGATGACTATATATATATATATGAAGTCAACTGTTGTTGTTGTTGTATATATATATATATGAAGTCAACTGTTGTTGTTGTTGTTAATATGAGGTCGGAAGTTCGTTGAAGTGTGTGCATGCGTGTATAAGTACGAGAGTTCGTAGTATACGTTGAAAGTTCTTTGTGTGTGAAAGAATTTATCTTAAGAAGGTAACGCCCTGTCGAGGCGTGGACGTGCCATTCACATTGAATATTCGAATCGAAGGAAAAAAAGTGTTGTCTCGAGTGGGAAGAGAAAGCAGAGAGAGAGAAAACGGAAGAGGAAATGTAGAGCGCCCTCTGTTGGGCAAAGCGGAGGTTACCACAAGGGCGGCAACTGATGCGTTGTTTAAAAGGCGTATGCATGGATTTTTGTGCGGTTTGCTTAAATGCATGTTAGATTAAAAGGCATGTTCCTATATATTTCATCCATTTTTTTAAATTGAATCCAGAGGACTGCTAATATTGGAAAATAATATTTGGGGTAAGTTATGGTATTCATAATTTCCCCGGAGGGGGGGCACTAAATATTGTAGTCTGTTAGTTATTGATGAATGTAAAGTTGACAAAACAAATACTAAAGTGAAAACAACTGCCGAACAGTCATGCTTTTAAACAAAAAAAAAAAAAACAAGATTTTTTTTTTAAATTTTTATCAAAAATTTCAACCATTCCACCTTCACAACTTGTGTTGAGACCCGACATTGCCCGGAATCGAATGATGATCATTAAATGTTTTACAATCCCATATTTTTATTATCATCGAAATCAGTGAAATCGTCTATTTTTCAATCTAATCGATTCTTTGCCTGTTCTAGTTGGAGACCTATCGCAGTGCACTGGGAATAAGTTTCACGTGCCTCCTCGTAGTGACTTAGTTCACAATACATTGACGTCTGCATTGCACTGTAGAGAATCTACGGTTGATCTTATAAAATTATTTTTATAAATAATGGCTTGAAGTAAAGTTTAAAATAAAAATGGCAGATATCATACTTCAATTGTGATCTAAACAGAAATATACATTTCGAACGCGGCTCTATTATATCAAAGAACCTACTGTTGATTTTATATACCTGGCCTTATTGCTTGTGAGGTGATAGGTAGTTGAAATGTAAGTTTAAAATGAAGAATCAAGTATCATGGTTCAGTTGTGCTTTGAACACAAACATTTATTTTGAACACGCTCATGCCATATCTAAGAACCTACTGTTGATTTTATATGCCGAACCTTTCTGCTTGTGTGGTAATAAAACTTTGCACTTGTGGTGTTAAATTGTGTAAGGTGTTAACTTTTAGTCAAAATCGCCTTTTTCTTATTTCATCGGATTATTTCGATTATCGATTATCGATACTTATTAAAGGCATTGCGATGCTGATATATAATATATCCCGGGTTACACCGGCATGTTGGAAATTGTAAGTTGCTGGCAGGTGCAAAAATAGTTCAAGGGGTCAGCAGTGGCAACCGAGGTGATTGAGTTCGTGTGAAAGAAAAACGATGCATGCAAAAGGAAAGAGAGAAAAGATATCTTTTTCGCTCGCATGCAAAAAGAGTCTGCCTTTTGATTTTGGACGAGACAGACGTGAGAGTTTTCCTTCCGACTTCGGACAAGACGGACGACTGTGAATGGGTCGGAAAAGGAAAGAAACGTAAAAAAGTTTGATTGGTCGACAACGCATTGTTCCTCCACCCACCCACTCTTGTTCATTGATTAAACAAATAAAGAAGCCATGCCAGAAGATCGGCGTTATGTTTTTTCTTCGTCAGATGTTTCTTTCAGCATCAAACAATAACGGGTAGAAATGCATCCGCAGAGAAGATAAACGAAACAGAAAAAAATGTGACTTTTATCGCAATACATATGCACGCACGCACGCACGAACGCACGCACGCACGCACACACATACACACACACATACTAGAGATGACACAACCACAGCCATAGACACATATAAGCATGCATAGACAGACGATCACGACTGCGAACACACATTCATAGAAATTAAATAAGAGACACACGTACAAATACGAATAATAAATATAATCATCCCAGACAGAAAACCTCTTCCTTCCCCGCAACATAAAAATATAAAACCTATCTAAGAACACTGCCAAGCACATAAAGTACATTTGTGTGAAATTTCATAAAAATCGGCCCAGCTGTTTTGGAGTCTATAGGAAACGAACTCTGTCTCACTCACACACACACACACACACACACACAAAGTTCATTTTATATAATAGTAGAGATAATATCGCTAATATTAATAATTAGTATGAGAAGGCCCATAGAATTCAAATCCAAAGAGCAAGGCATCGGCATGGCTGTCTCCAAGATTAGATTGTTGGTTGGTTGTTTTTGTTTTATGGCATATCAACCCTTTTCGGTTATTTAATGCCGAATCCAGTGATTTTGAAGAAAAAAAATTTTAATAGAATATATTTGTTTGTTTTTGTTTTTTTTGTTTTTTGTTTGTTTGTTTTTGTTTTTTGAGACAGTTTTTATTTAACCCATAGTTGGGACCCTAACAGGTACTACCACTCCGGGTCAGAGTAGACCTGGGAACAATGGCAATTAAAGGGTGGGTCCACACTCCCAAAGCCCGTAAGCCTCACCATCGGATATAGTTTAAGGTCATATTCATGACCTCAAGATTAGAAGATTGACTAACTCTTGAGCATATCTTGAAAATTTGGGTGACTTTTAGGAAGCAAATATTCTTCTTCGGGTTCTTTACTTGGAGAAGATGAGTAGGAGGAAAAAGACTCATTATCATGGAGATTTCATGTTGAAGCTGCTGATGATGAATCTAATTTTTTTTCTTATCCTCTTTCGTTCATTTGTATTTTTATAGCATTTTATTTACTGGACCAAGCTGAAAAAACCCTTAGGCCCAATTTTGCTTTTCTGATCTTTTAGACATTCACGATCCGCAACTGGAACCTCAAAAATCAGAATGTATTTACAATTTTTTTTAAATACATCTAAACGGATTAATATAAAAATTAATTCGCATGTAAAATAAAATGGGGAAAATTGTTTATTACTTTAAATAATATTAAAATATAGAAAATTGTTGTTTATATAAAGTTGTTTCACAAAGACATTAGAAAAATATAGAAAATAACTTACTTTCTGTTGAAGAGGACAAGTGAAAATAATGTGCTCAATCTGGCAAGTTTCTTTATTACATTGGTCAAAACTTAAATCCAGTTTTCTATCCGAAAGTTCTTTTAGAAAGCAGAGAGATATTTTCTGTTTGTTTTACCTTCTTAAAACATAGTATATTCGCCTTTTTTTAAATAGTATATTCACCTTTTTTAATAGTATATTCACCTTTTTAATAGTATATTCACCTTTTTAATAGTATATTCACCTTTAATTTAAGAGTATATTCCCCTTGTTTTAATAGTATATTCACCTTTAATATAATTGTATATTCACCTTTTTAATAGTATATTCACCTATAATTTAATAGTATATTCACCTTGTTTTAATCGTATATTCACCTTTAATTTAATAGTATATTCACTTTTTTAATAGTATATTCACTTTTTTAATGGTATATTCACCTTTAATATAATAGCATGTTCACCTTTTTTAATAGTATATTCACCTTTAATTTAATAGTATATTCACCTTTTTTAATAGTATATTCACCTTTAATTTAATAGTATATTCACTTTTTTTAAATAGTATATCCACCTTTATTTTAATAGTATATTCACTTTTTTAATAGTATATTCACCTTTATTTTAATAGTATATTTACCTTTTTTAATAGTATATTCACCTTTAATATAATAGCATATTCATCTTTTTTTAATAGTATATTCACCTTTATTTTAATAGTATATTTACCATTTTTAATAGTATATTCACCTTTAATATAATAGCATATTCACTTTTTTAATAGTATATTCACCTTTAATTTAATAGTATATTTACCTTTTTTAATGGTATATTCACCTTTAATATCGGTAAACGTAGGTCAATCGCTTTTCAAATATCCTCTACTTCCTTTGTTCTTAATTTGGAAATAGTAAATTTGGAAAGGTGTAGGTGAGTATTTATTAAATAATTACTGTATTGGATAGTTTGTCCGTAAATTATGGCCTCCTTTTTATTTAATGGTGAAGCTGGACCTGAAAATTTCATGACATTTTACTGGGAGTTAAAATTTTAGATTTTCCCGCCATTTTAAATAAAATACGCGAAAAAGATATGTACTACAATGACTTAAATTACGAAAAAAAATTTTTAATAAATTTAATAAAAATATTTTATAATAAATTTGAGAAAATTTTAAATAAATACTTTAATTTAAAAAGTAGAATGTTTATTTGTTTTAAAAATAGAGTTACTTTTTTTAACACTCACGTTCGTCCCTTACAAAGCATATCGCCACTTGGACGTAAGGGGCTACTATTTGAGGTCATGTCTAGAAAAGATTAACAAGATATTTGTTTATGTTACATTTAAACTTCTGCATATCAGTACAGCCAGATAAGCAGGCAGCAGGAAGGGAATTCCAAAGTCTAGCTGTTCGAGAGAAGAAACTATTAGAATAGAAAGCTTTCTGGCATTTAAGGACAACAACAGTGACGGGGTGAGATCTTATTGCTAAGCGGATTTGTCGGGGATATGTACGTCGAGGGGGTACAAGTGAAACGAGTTCATCAGAACGCATTCCATTAAAATATTTGTAAAACAGGCATAGTGATGCAACATTGCGACGATGGGACAGGGGCTGGAGCTTAGTTGATAAAGTGGGACCGATTAGATTGATAACTCTTTTTTGGACTATCCAAGAGGGAGAGACTAGTGGTAGATGCACCAGACCAGATGTGGCAACAATACTCCATGCGTGGGCGAATGGTAGCCTTGTAAAGGTACAGGATACTCTCAGGCGTGAGTAGTCTTCTAGCTTGATAGAGGGAACCCACCTTCTTTGCAGCAATCTTTGCAATGTCCTCTATGTATTTGTTCCAGTTCATATTGCCCGCAAATGTTAGGTAGAGGAGTTTGAAGGTAGAATTTTCAGGTGGGGTGCTATTTGTCATGGATATAGGAGATTGGAGAGGCGTCTTGTAATTGTTAAAGCAGAGCAGATTAGTTTTACTAGCATTAAATATTACCATCCATTAGCGGCTCCATTCCACTATAGTCTGGAGACCATTTTCTAACAATTCTGCCATTGTTTTAGATTTATGCACATCTGTTCTTCCCTCATGCATGTTAGATTATAAGATTATAAGGTTATAAGATTATCTCCAAAACAATTGTTTTTATGATTAGACAATAACTTTCAAAATATAAACAAATCAGAATAATTATGTGAGTTGTATTTTTAATAGTAAAGTCTATTTTAATTAAAACAAAATAATTCAACAGATATCTGATAATTAAAAACGTAAACGGTAAACACACTATGAAAAGTATTTGTTAAAAGGAAATAATTTCAACAATTACCATAGAAATATCCAGCAAATGAAACGACAAATGTAAATGATCTTCCAAATCACATCCTTACATCATTTGTAGACATTTATGCTGATGACACTACCATTTATGGTAGCACATCTAAGACAGTAAACGACCAAGTTCTCTCCGATTCTCTCTCCTCTGATCTTGAGCACGTGGTACAATGGGGAAAGAAGTGGCTGGCTACTTTTAATGCAAGCTTCTCTCTTTACATCATCAACATTCTGATCCACATCTGGCATCAATTGAAATGAATGGCTCTCGTCTTCAGGAGGTCTCAAGTTTTGACAAGCTTCTGGGCTTGACCATTACTCCTGATCTTAAATGGAACACGTACATCAAATCTGTTGCCAAGGCCGCTGGAAAAATGGTCGGATCCTTCTATCGATCCAGTAGATATCTCACTGCTGATGCAATTCTCTATCTATATAAGAGCCAGATACATCCAAGGATGGAGTGCTGTTGCCACATATGGGCAGGAGCTGCTAGAAAAGACTTGTCCTGCCTTGATAGGGTTCAAAATAGACTTTGTGGCCTGGTGGGAGATGTCCTTTTCTCTTCGCTGCAACCTCTGTCTCATAGAAGAGATGTTGCGAGTTTTTCTCTGATGTATTGTTATTTTCATGGAAAGTGTTCGACTGAGCTTCAGTCTATGGTCCCCCCTCGCCAAACTTTCACAAGAAACACTAGACTAGCTGAAAACATTATCAATAATTTTTCTCACTCTTTATCTGTGCCTAAACCTAAACATAGATTCCATGAACAAAGCTTCTTTCTTAGAACTACACGCGTGTGGAATTGTCTTCCGTTTTCCTGCTTTCCGGCTGACTACAATATGGTTGTCTTCAAGTCTAACGTAAACAAGTTCTTGATGAACCGTTCCATATAAGTTAACAAATTTACCGAATTTTCAATACTAATGATTACTATATTGTCCAATTTCTACTGTACACTCTTTAACCCTTATCCTTGAGTGGCCTCTTGGTCTTGATAATGTGGTGATGCCTTTGTCAAAAAAATAGTTACTTGTATATTAAATTAAATATTATAGTGTTTTATTACGTTTTAATTTTATATTGTTATTTATTTTCTAAAGAAAATGGAATAATAAATTGTTAAATTCCTTGTATAAGTTTCTTTTTGTTAAATCCAAGTTTTATTTAAGCGGCACGTGTTGCCGGTGATACCTACACCGTGATAAAAATCCCGATTTATTTGGTCTTTTGGTTGGATAACTTAAATATATACAAAATTTTGAAGAAAAATATTTCTTGTGGTAACTCTTGACATTATTTTGCAACTTTTAAAAAGCGCTTTTTTTTTACAGTTTCCAACATCGATGTATCTTAATTTAGGTGTCCAAAAAGTCACTGAATGGTTTTGAACTGAAGCAGATTCTTTATTTTTTATGATATCTTTCTGTAATTGTAACACGATCTGACTAAGACATTGGCAAATTAAAAATGCAATGTTGATTCATTAAAAATAATGTTTTTTAAATGTTGCCCATTTTCAGCTTCGCATATTTTAGCTCTTTCCAAATAATTATTCATGACTGATTGCAGAATCTCTGGATTACGATTAACATCCCTTATTTCGTTCCTGATCTTTTCCTTCAATTCTTGCAGGGGTTGACTTTTGTTAACAGATAGGACCGAAATAATGGAGTTAAATCGCAATTCAGAGATTCTGCAATCTGTCATGAATAATGTTTTGAAAAGAGCTCAAATATGCGAAGTTGAAAATGGGAAAAATTTAATTTTCATAAATAAAGATTGTTTGACTTTTGCATTATTTTTTCAAATTCCCAATGTCAGATTGTGTTAAAATTACAGAAAGATCTCCTCAAAAATAAAGAATCTGTTTAAGTTCAAAACCCTTTAGTTAATTTTTGGACACCTTGTGTGTATATATATATATATATATATATATATATATATATATATATATATATATATATATATATATATACATGAAAATGATCGCAGCATCTCTACATGTGATTAGCGTCTCCAGTCTCATGTGCCCTCAAGCAGCTTTGAAGTCCGGCAGCTGATTTACAAGAGTGATAATAAACATAACATGCAAAAGTCCAAGTTTAAACAGATGAAGAATACTGTTTTTGTGCACCGATTAATTTACTTTCATTTGAATGTTAATGCCGATGTGAAGAACGCTAGCTTGTACAGCCAAGGTTAATATTGGCAACTGGGGTCGAGTCCTGTGACCAGCAGTAATTATTACTTCCTGTACTGATGATTACGTAATCATGAAATACTAGTGGCGGCAGGTATAAAATTTATTAATGTTTATTGAAAACCCTATTTTATAACCTTCTAAACGACATCCACTCTAAGAGCAAACCGGTTGGCCTCAACATGCATCTTGGGAAGACTAAGATGATGTTAAGCCAGCACGTTGCCAAGTCGCCAATAATTGTTGATGGAAAGACCATTGAGGAAGTTGAAAGCTACATCTACTTGGGAAAGAAAATGACGAAAGATGGAGATCTCCTCTCTGAGATAAAGAAAATGATAACATTGGGATGAGCAGCTTTTGGGAAAGTGGAGAATATCATGAGAAGCCGAAAAGTAAATATGTCAAAGTAAAGATCTTCAATAAATATGTACTGCCTGTGATGATCTACGGTAGTGAAACATGGGCCCTGACAACAGGCCAAAGTGAAATCTTGACAGTAGCGCAAAGATGGAGAGGATAATGTTAGACATCATTCTATTAGACAGAAACACAAACATCTGTATCCGCCAACAAATAAGAGTTACTGACATCAATACTGCCATTAAAACATCCAAACTAGCTCGGGGCAGATTTAGATGGCTAAAGTCCGTTGAGTGATAAAACGCTTGTTGATGTTGATATTGATTTATAATCATATATATAAACCATCTCTCTCTCTCTCTCTCTCTCTCTATATATATATATATATATATATATATATATATATATATATATATATATATATACATGCATATATACATACATACATACTAGCAGGTCACCCGGAATTGCTCGGTCGTAAAATACGCTTAAATACGATTAATGCAGATTTCGTATTTATTATTATTATATTATATTAGAGAAAATATATAGTAATGATTTTAAAAGATCTTTTTTAAATGGCTCGTGCGCCACCACTGAGAATCGAAACCAAAACATTTAGCTAACGGTTTACTTTTTCCTTTGACGTTAATGTCTGACCTATGAAGACATGTTTGCTGTAAGGCTAAAAATTAAAACATGACCAAATAGCTATTACTCTACGCATGCATATTCGAAATGTCGTCGTTCGACCTTCACCTCGAAAATTCCATTTTTTTAATGTTTACACTTTTGTACCAATTTTCCCCGGCTAGAACCCAAATATAAAGTTTTGGGTTCGAATACTTTATATATTAAATTTCATGTCTGCAGACTAAAAACTGACAGACGAGTTTGATAGGCAACATTTTTTAAACAGAAATATATATGCACACATAAATATATATAGAAAGAGGTCTGTGCTTACTCTAAACTTTTTACGCAAATATTACACAAGTATAAATCATGTAGAATATCTGCATAAATATAATTGCATGTAATAGTTAACTAAAGATGATCGTCCCATAAGAAAACAGAAAAAACTAATAGGGAATTAATTAAAATGAATATTTAAAAGAATATGCAAATTAGCTAGATCTTTTGATAGTGAATGCAATTCAACAACCTATATTGTATTTTCTTTTTAAATAAATAGTTAAATAAATAAAAAAGAGGTTTCTCTTTTGTTGTTGTTGTTGTTGTTGTTGTTGTTGTTGTTGTTGTTGTTGTTGTTCTTCTTCTTCTTCTTCTTCTTCTTCTTCTTCTTCTTGGCCTCCGGGCCAAGATCAAGGTGTGGTGTCTGTTCCGGCAGATGCTGCAAGCTATGACTAGCAGGGACCAGATGTGGGGGCGGCCCCACATGTCTGACCTTTGACCGGCTCCCATTTCCCGCCTCTCGGGGGCTGGTCCCCTTTTTCCCTTCCCCCTCCCTTCACTCCTCACATTAAAAATTGGCCTTGTGCCTAATTTGCTCGGTGGGGGAGCAAATAAATACCATCTGCCGGAACAGATACTGCAAGCTATGACTAGCAAAGACCAGATGTGGGTGCAACCTCACATGCCTGACCTTTAACCAGCTCCCATTTCCCACCTCTCGGGAGCTGGTCCCCTTTTTCCCTTACCCCTCCCTTCACTCCTCACATTAAAAATTGGCCTTGTGCCTAATTTGCTCGGTGGGGAGCAAATAAATACCATCTGTTCCGGCAGATACTGCAAGCAAAGACCATATGTGAGGGCGACCCCACATATAAGACCTTGGTCAATGTAGGGGGCAACCCTTCATACCAATTGTCACTATCCAGCTCCCCTACTCCCCGGGGAGCTGGTCCCCATTTCCCCTTCACTCCTCACATTAAAAATCGGCCTTGTGCCTAATTTGCTCGGTTGGGGAGCAAATAAATACCATCTGTTCCGGCAGATACTGCAAGCAGAGATCATATGTGAGGTTACCCCCACATATCAGACCTTGGTCAATGTGGGGGTAACTTCACATATCAGGCGTTGGTCAATGTAGGGGCAACCCTTCATACCAATTGTCACTATCCAGCTCCCATTTCTCACCCATCGGGAGCTGGTCCCCCTTCCCCCCTCCCTCTCTCTCCACATTAAAAAACGGCCTTGTGCCTAATTTGCTCAGTGAGGAAGCAAATAAATACATACTGTAAGCAAAGACCATATGTGGGGAGAAACCCCACATATCAGACCTTGGTCAATGTAGGGGCAACCCTTCATACCAATTGTCACTATCCAGCTCCCCTACTCTCCGGGGAGTTGGTCCCCATTTCTCCTTCACTCCTCACATTAAAAATCGGCCCTGTGCCTAATTTCCTCCGTAGGGGAGCAAATAAATACCCTATTGTTCTTGACCTTCGGGTCGGGATCAAAGTGTAGTATCTGTTCTGCAGATGCATCACTTAAGGTAATTTGTCCCAGTCAAAAGAGGGGAAACCCTCTATACAATTAATATTTTTGGTAACCAGGGTGCCCCATTTTTGCCTACTGTTAGGGGAGCTGGTTTTTACCCCACATTAAAAAGGCCTTGTGCCTAATTTGCTTTGGTGGGGAAGCAAATAAATTCAATAAATAGAAAAAAGGGTTTTTAATATGAATATCAATACACAAAAAAACCCAATTGATAGAAGTATAGATATAAGATTAACACAGCAATGTTTTTAAATAAAATACTTTGCTTTCTTTTTCGAATAATTTTGGTCTTAATAAGAACGTCCGTAAGCTTGCATGCTGTGCAAATAATCCGTGTACTTATGCGGCCCTCAACAGTCGAAGCATCTCGGATCTTCTAATTAATTTCAGAAAGAAGCCCGATAAACCTGGGAGTTTCCGGCGGTATAATCCTAGGCTTAAATAAATAAAAAATAAATAAATAGATCGAAACAAAACAGCAAAGAAAAAGAAAAACAAAGAGTGCCGTAATGAAGATTAATCCAGCTTTGGCGGGAAAGAGGCTGTGCGGCGATAATGGACGGGATTATCACGGAGATTTATCTGACTGAACCGCAGCTTCTGCTTTCTAGCAATTTCATGGCGGCCATCTTGGAAATTTCAAAAATAAAAAATCGTCTCTTGAAAATGCGCATTTATCACATAATGTCTATTTAATGTATCGCCTTCGTTTTATTTATGTATTTATTAGTTTATTGTTTTTGCATTTGTCTTATGTGTTTATCTGTTTTTGTATGTGTGTACGTTTCCTTTGGTGTTGATAGGGGACTCAGCATCAAGACGTGGTTCGAATTTCAGGCCTAATTTATTGCTCTCTCTCTCTCTCTCTCTCTTTTATTCTCTCTCTCTCCATATATATATATATATATATATATATATATATATATATATATAAGGTACTAGTTCCTTGTTGAGCACTTACAAATATTGGAATCGTACCCTTAAACATGTCGAAAATAGTTTCAATACTTCACGAGGTGGCTCGAATTTTAGGCCTAATTTGTAATCTCTCTCTCTCTCTCTCTCTCTCTCTCTCTCTCTATATATATATATATATATATATATATATATATATATATATATATATATAAGTCGGTCAATTTAGCTCTTATGCATAGATCATCATATAATGGTTAAATCACTCTGACTGACGTAAAACATTTTAAAATAAAATGTTTACTTTCAATGTTATTTCACGCGGTTAATGGTAGCTGATTGGATGCGGTCTTTGCTAATCTAGCCAGAGATGGCTTGTTTTGTCGGGTTCGAATCTATCGACGTCTGTAATAAATATTAACACCCTGCACTGAAGGATGAAACACTAGTGTCTGTAGGTATTTAATTATTATAGTAAATAATTATATATATATATATATATATTTTGATATATATATATATACATATATATAGTAAATAATTATATATACATATATATATACATACATGTATATATACGTACATACATACATATATATACATACATACATATATATACATACACATATATATATATATATATATACATACATACATACATACATACATACATATAAAGATAAATTTCACTACTTCGTTAAAGAATATACCCACAACTGGGATAACCTATATGTATTAATAATTAAAATAGAAGAACTATTATGACTCATGAAATGGAAGGCTCAGTTCTTTCTTTATAAATCATCACGCGACAACTACAAGGGTTATTTTGGCGTCCAAAATTGTTAAACGGCGCCACGTGTTGAACAACTTTAAAACTTTGAAAAACATCTAGTGACTGTTATTACTTCCAAAAGAAACTAGATAACGCAATCAAAGAAATTAACAATTCAAAATTTTTATTCGTGAACACAAACACATTTACAAACTCACAAAACAAAAATATCATAAGTTACTGAAACAAAATATTACAAAAAACTATTTAAAAAATCAACTTTGGACATAGTTAATAAAATAGATTTATACAGCAAATTTAAAACTGACAAACTTGAAACAAGCAATAGAGAAATAAGCTCAACAAAAAAGAAGCGAACATACTTCTTAATGATCATAAATCCGATTTTGTGAAAAAAAGTTCACTAGACTCATAAACCCTACCAGACAAGAAATTTATAAAATAAGTAAACAAAAATACTAGAAAGAAATACAACGTAAATCAAAGTTACTTATAAACTGAACTAAGAGCTAACATTGTTGGAACAATCAGTTGGTTCTCAAATATTAAAGAAAAGGAAACATACAATTCGACATAAAAGAACTATTACCCATCACTCACCAAAGAATTTTTCCGGGAAGTAATGAACTTTGGCATACTTCTCTCGGGTATTTCAGAGGATGAAATCGAAATTGTTAGAAAGTGCCGAAACACTATTTTAAAGTAATTACGAACCAGATAATATGAGGTCAGCCAATTTGATGTTTCTATGGGATCCCTGGATTCAACAGAGATGACCGGTTTGGTATGTCTCTACATTTTATATAGTCTAACAAAGGAAATTGAAGTAGAAAATATTGGACTCTATAGAGACAATGGACTCATGGTTGTAAAAGATTCCAACTACTTAAAATGTGAACACTAAAAATGTCATTAGAATTAAATTAAAAGCAGAAATTATTTCAAACATTAAAACGGTTAATTTTTAAGTGTAATTCTAGACTTAAAGAAAAAATATATGCACGATGCAAAAAGGATAACGCTTACTATATAAATTACCTTTCCAATCACCCTACATTTATTATAAAGCATATCCCCAAATCAATCAGAAAAAGAATTAGCGACGAGTCTCCTAACGTGAACATTAACACCCACAGAACATTCCATAACAAGTGAATATAAAAGGAAAGTGAATATAAAAACACACAACTATAATATTTTCAAATTACATCATGTACGAACACACTCCTAAAAAATTGAAAAAGGAATATTATGTGGTTTTACACCTCCTTTCAATCTAAATGCCAAAACTAACTTAGGAAAAATTCTAAATCTTATAAGGCTACATTTCTCACCTGATAATATAATACATACTAAAAATTTACATAGTAAAATTAAATTATAGCTGTAGTGACAATCTGTAAAAAATAAATAAATAACATGGCAGGATAATTCTGAACATAAAAAATTGAATCGAACACAACAAATAGATTAACTAAATAGATTAACTAAATCACGTAACTGCTTGAATAAAAGCGAATGTCCACTTAATGGGAATTGTTTAGTAAGCTCTGTATAATATAAAACCACAATATTCACCAAAAAGTACCCAAACATCAATAAATTTTATATTGGCATGGCTGGTAACACGTTTATTAAAAGGTTCTCCGGCCATAAATGCTCCTTCGATCATCTCCACTATAACGCTAAAACATCACTTTCTATATATTATAATGAACTCAATTTTATACGAACTATTAAATGGAATATCCTTAACAAAACTAAAACATTTCTTTCTTAACTCACCTTGTTATTTATGTCTTGCTGAGAAATTATATATTACGAGATTTGAAGATAAGGATAAGTTACTTAATAAAAAACAGGAAACTTCCTTAAATTGTGAGCACAATAAAAACATCATTTTAGTAATTGTATAAAGCAAAACTTTTTAGTACCAATATTTGGATCGACTATGGATCTCAATTTGTTTCGGATCTGAATAATACGAGACCACATTAACCCATCTAATTTAGTTCGATATACTTGTTGGATAAATTTATATAAATGTACATGCTTTCACGGTCATAGGTATATAAGTAAATAGATAGATAGATAGATAGATAGATAGATAGATAGATAGAATTTTCTCTCAATTTCTTACTAATACTTTCCTTTCATTGGCATATTACAATCTTTTACAAAACCAAAACGTTAACACTTATTATGTGTAAATCATTTTTATAACCAACGGCTGTGCTAAACAACCAATCAAAACGTCGCAAAATTATTATAAAAAATCGTCGAATTTTGGATTCAATCAGTTCGCCATTTGCTACGTCACGGACCGCATTTAATTCTTCGTCGCCATCTTGGTTACTGATCTGAACTACGCCGCCATCTTTGTTCAACATAATATCTCAGAACTTAAGAGGTTAACTAAGCGACGGACCGCATTTGATTCTTGGTCGCCATCTTGGTTACTGATCTGAACTACGCCGCCATCTTTGTTCAACATAATTTCTCAGAACTTAAGAGGTTAACTAAGCGACGGACCGCATTTGATTCTTGGTCGCCATCTTGGTTACTGATCTGAACTAAGCCGCCATCTTTGTTCAACACAAATGTCACAAAACTTAACATTATGATTATCCTATAGTAGTCTCAACCTTTGAATGTTTTTAGTTGGAAATTTTTTTTTCTTGAACATCAGGTCAATTCCTTTGACTTTTGGTATTCAATCTATATTAACACTATCGCTGTTTCAAACAGGTAAACCTTTTGCAAAATTCGAAAAGAAATTGTCTTGTCAATCTAATGAAGCCATTTATGGTGGCTTTTTGTTATGATCCCAAGTTTTTCAATTACAATGGGGATCACCTTGACTTGAATAATAATAATACAATTGTTTCATAGGAATGGGGTCTTTTTAAGATGACGGGTACGTATATACGATAGACGATGAGAGAGAGAAGACATTTATACGTATTACAGTTCTGTTTCACGGAGGGGACAGTCATTACTTATGGAGAGGGGGACACATTACTTGGATGGGTTATAAAAAGTTCATTAAAGATGACACATTACCTTTGTTGTAGAAAGACGACACGAAGACGACAGTTACAAAAATATGAGATGTTCTTTTATTCCATTTGACCGGTCGAAATGATGATGACATCCAGGAATTCAAAACTTGCTGCCTTTGCTGACTGCTCTCTCTCTCTCTCTCTCTCTCTCTCTCTCTCTCTCTCTCTCTCTCTCTCTCTCTCTGCCCCGACTGTCTTCTTCGACTGAACTAGCTTCTATATTGAGAATTCATTTCGGCCATGACGTCATACGTGTGTCTGTCAACGTGATCGACCCACGTGGCCTAAACATGCGTGATTCGACACATGTTTCCAAACCATTTCTGCAGACAAAGAATTCACTAACCTATTTTTTCCTATCCTATTTTTCAGTATATTTAAATTGCATTGTTCATTATTTTCTAGCTGACCTTATTTTAATTCAGTTTTCATAAAAAGAATCGAACAATCAAAATTCCTTTTTCATATCTAAATTATTTAATGTGAAACTAAACAATGCTATTTCTGAACCTTCCTTACAAAGTTCAAACCTCGGTCTATCCTAATCTCATTTCACTTATCTAATGTTTTTCTTACAAGAAAAGGGGAATCATTCTTGTAACACAATGACCTTATTTTAATTCAGTTTTCATAAAAATGGAAATGACAGATATGATACATGGATATCTACCATGCCTGAAGATCCAAAAAGGTTTATGGGATCGTTTAGTTGAAGTAGATAGGCTTGCTAGTAGCTAATAAAAACAAATCAATTTTTGTAACTCTTCAGAGTTATTCAAACTTACATTTTTCAGCAAAGTATTTAACATAAAAAGGCTCTACAATCTTTTTAGAAAGATAGCATTCCTGTTATAAAAAAAAAAATAATGATTTAACGTACCATGCTAATCTGGTTAAGACAAATCTTTCTTGTAACACAATGCCAACACCTAGTACAGTTCTAGGTGGTAGCATTGCATTATTATTATTGTCTCATAGCAGTCTCAACTTTCTGATGTTTTATTTATTTATTTATTTATTTATTATTATTATTATTATTATTATTATTATTATTGTCTCATAGTAGTCTCAACTTTCTGATGTTTTATTTATTTATTTATTTATTTTTTATTATTATTATTATTATTATTATTATTATTATTATTATTATTATTTGACGTTTCTGAATTTTTGAGATGAGGATTGGTTATACGTAACCTCCGACCTTCTTCAGGTGTGTCTTGTCGAACTCGGGAATGTTACTGTCGAACTCGGGAATTTGGACGGAATTTCGAGGGTAGCGTGGTCTTGCTCCGTAAGCCACGTAAGTAATTCGCAATTGTGTTTTTCGGTCGCCTACACTGAAGATTGTACCTTCAAGCTATATGAGAATATCACTTTTTACAATTGATTTTTCCAAGTACTCTAACCACTGCGCCACGGGTCGTTGCGGATTATTATTATTATTATTATTATTATTATTATTATTATTATTATTATTATTATTATTACCAGCGGTTTAAAAAGTTATAAATTAAACCAACCATTTTGTAAAAGAATACACACCTAGTCTTTGTTTTTTAAATCAATTTTGGATGTCTTCAAGTCTAACGTTAATAAATTCCTAATGAACCGCCCCCTTAAGTAAACACTTTATCAAATCTCCACACTAACGTAATGTACTTGCAATAACTCTTATCCCTGAGTGGCTCCCGGGCCTTGATAAGTGGTGATCACTGTAAAAAAAAAAAATTAAAAGATTTTTCTAATTCTTTTGTGTGTGTGTGTGTGTGTGTGTGTGTGTGTGTGTGTGTGTGTGTGTGTGTGTGTGTGTGTGTGTGTGTGTGTGTGTGTGTGTGTGTGTGTGTGTGTGATTCAACAGTCCTCTCCCGCTTTCTTTCTTTTTCGCGTAGTATCAGTCAACATCGTCCTTTCGGTGTAGTGCATTGTGCATGGTCATGAGTTTCCTGGTCTTCTGATCGAGCTGTCTTTTTTAGCCCGCCTTATGAACGGTCCAGAGTATCTTACTAGCGATACTGCCCATGCATTTATACCTTTTATTAGGTTTCTGCTATATAATTTCGTTTCTAGGAATCTTCTTGTTTTCCTGAGGAGTCCTTTCCAGTTCTCTCTTTCATTTCTGTTGCTTTGATGGTGTCTGCTTCCAGAACTCTCAAGTATTTATATCTATCATGTTCACCCATCTCTGCTTGATTGGGTAGTACCATACCTTCTGTTGTTTTCATTGTGGTCAACGGCACTTTTCATGCCGTATTCTATTCGGATATTCTGTCTGAAGATTCTGGTTGCATTTATTAACGTCTCTAGTTCTGTCTTTGTTTTTTGCAAACAGTTTTAGGTCATCCATCTACATTAGGTGGTTCATTTTTTGTCTGAAACAAGCAAACTTATAGTTAATTGTTGACACTTGACTTTCAATTGCCATAAGATAAATTCATCATTAATATTAAATGTTTTACACATGTTTTAACTCTAATTCTTCTGTTTAACCCAACTATCTCAATATATAAGCTTTAACAAATAAAGATAGATAAATCATAAAACTGATATTATTCATGATACCATCAGCCATCAACAAATAAATAAATAAACAATAAAAATAAGTAAATATAGAAAAATAAAATAAATAAATAACTTTCATTAATGTTTATTATATTTCTTACTTCCTATAATATATTAACTATATATCCATTATGTTAAAGTTAATTTTAATAAAACGCATAACAACTTGTAAAAATTAGATATATAAAAAGATGTAGTTTTACCTTATTTTATCATTATCTTAATTTGAAGTTTGACTATTCTATTTTATTTACATTGAATATAAAATAGTTATAGTGTAGATTGACCTATTATTATATAAAACTTATAATATTAAAAACGGGGTGATAGGCGATATATATATATATATATATATATATATATATATATATATATATATATATATATATACTTTATAAACAAAAGCAAAACTTCACAAAAGGTGTTGATGGCAACAGAAAGTGTATTTCATTATAAGTTACAATTGTTTCCATACCAGTTCGACAATTTCAAGCATTATGACGTTTGAAAATTTTCCCCACCAGCATTTCTTCAGTTTTCTTGAATAAAAACACTATTGACAATAAAACATTGTTTAAAGAAAATTCCCTTAACGCAAAAGAAGCATGTTAAAAAAGATTTACCCTAGAGGCATCCTCCGTGAAAAAAGCCCATTCAAATATTGATATATCACCTAATTTTCGTATCCTTATTTAAAAACTAAGTCATAAGAAGTTTCCACAAAAAAAAGCGGTAGCCATTCAAAAAAAAATTATATATCCCATTCATGGAATTCCTGAATTAGATTTCTATATTTCTTTATTTCACATAATTAATTTTTAAAAAGAGTTTTTTAATTTTATTTCTATATTTATAATATGGCCAATAACAACCTTGCAATAAGGTTACGGTTAATTTTTAGTTTCGTATTCGCTCATTTGTGGCCGGCAATGTTTACAAATGATCGATTGTTTTATTACTTAGATTTAAGACCATTTTAGGGTTAATATTTCATTGAATAGAAGAATAAAGAAAGAGAATGCATTATATTTATTAATCCTCATACAACATTTCGAGTGAAGTGTTCTATTCTATTTTTCAGTATTTAATATTTTAAAATTCGTTATCATTCTGATTAAATATGGTTCTATATAGTTATGAAAAAAAAACAATTACGAAGGGAGATAATTTAATTACGTTGTTAACTGCTAGTAGATTGAATTCTGTTGAAATAAATGTCATATTAGTACCCATAACAGTTAAAGGGAGATAACTAAAGCCGTTTGATGTTTCAGGTCTAGTGGGTGCTAGGAAGCGCATATGATTTAATAATTTATTTAATTAAACAGATATAGTGCTACGATAGCTTATTTAACAAATTAAGAATATAAAGTATATTTTCAATCTTAAAACTGATTATTTATCCATGGGTTTTACCTACATCTGTTATTCAGAATCTACTTGGGTTACTTATGGCATCAAAATCAAAATTACAATTCGTGTATTGTGTTCTTGTGTACCTAAATAAAATAGTATATATCCTCTAATTATTATTTTGACAACAAAACCACCCAATAGCTACATGTGTTTCACTCCGATTAGAAGGTGTCTACCCCTGAATTTGGGATAAAAACATTTAGAACAAGGAGTAAATAAACCAACAGGGATTCAACAAGCTTAAGATGCCAGATAAACAAAATCAATTAAATTAATTTCCAATCCACTAATTGCTAATTTAATTTTTTAATAGTAATAGCAAGTTTATTATTAAGTTGTTTTGTTGATCTGGAAAGGGTATCACTTATTACACCATCAATACTGCTACAACTAAATACTAAAAAATGGTAACCGTTATGGAACAAAGTTTCCAGTCTTTGTTGAGCTTTATACTTTATCTATATTTTATTACCCAGATTAGAATAATAGAAACTATATTTGTGATACTATAAAGTGGCCCTGGGGTGGATTTGAGCCACTCAGTGCTGAGAGGGGGGGAATAGACAAAGGAAGAGGAAATAGCTTAGAATAAACAAAGAAATCGGAAATATCTTACAATCAACAATAGATAAGAAATAGCTTAGAATAAACAAAGAAATCGGAAATATCTTACAATCAACAATAGATAGGAAATAGCTTAGAATAAACAAAGAAATCGGATATATCCTACAATCAATGATAGGAAATAGCTTAGAATAAACAAAGAAATCGGAAATATCCTACAATCAACAATAGATAGGAAATAGCAAACAATGACAATAGAAACCTACTGATAAAACAGGGAAGGTCAGCTTCCGGTAACCAGGGTGGGGTGGGCAACCAGAGAGACCGGGACAGAGGAGACAGTCAGTTGACATCTAGATGCGCTGGACGTCGGATGGGAATTAATAACGACGACAGTTGAACAATTATAGAGTTGACTGTGAAATAGAGACATGGACGATTTTAGAGTTGACTGTGACGAATGTGACATCAATGGAACGGGGAGAATACATACACACAAGTCCAACAGTCAATATATATGTGAACATTGGCGTTTGTGTTTTTCCTTTCTTTGTTTATATTTCTATTTTGTGAACTGCATGTGTTCTCATCGACAGTCGCCAATGGGAAAATGACGATCCGGCCATGAACGAAAAATCCACGGACACGACGTTGGGAGTCGGCGATCTGATGTCGAGGAGGAACACTTGGGGTTACATAGTTGCTTATTAGATTTGGATCCTTCCTTTAGATTGCATCATTCCCAGCTATTTAACTCTACATTAAAAGTTGATCCTCGCAACCGAGGATCCTTATTGTTGTAAAAAGTTATACCTCAGTTACATTTAAGGCGTGATACTGAATTACAAGAACCCAGTAAAACTCAGTATATTACATACAAGTCTATATATATATATATATATATATATATATATATATATATATATATATATATATATATATATATATATAAATGGCTGATTTGGGGATGGGATTCCTTTCCCTAAACGAACGCACCAGGTTTATTATCTCTTTGTTGGTAACATCGAATGGAAATCACATCTGACGAGTTGATAGGAAAGGAGATTTTTATGAAAACATAAAATCATAAACTTGCCATCCCATTAACGAAACGGTTGTAATGAAGAGATCCATGATGGAATAAACAGGAGTTATAAAAAAGAAACATGTAAGTCTTTGAATTTCAACAAAGTTTTATAATATATATATATATATATATATATATATATATATATATATATATATATATATATATATATATATTGCTTGTGTCCTTGAAATAAACAACGCAAATTCCCGATACGAAACTTTCGTAGTTTCGTAACGATTTTACTTAGTTGATTAGTCCGGTTTAAAAAAATGTTAAATTAAAAAATAAATATTTTAAAGGATAAGTTGAATTAAATAAAGAAATATAGAAATCTAATTTAAGAAATCGATAAATGGTGTTAATAAAACATATTTAATGGACATAGGTAATTAGTGGTAGCATCGTTCGATATTTAGTTTGAAATTCGTTTTTTTTTTTAAGCGAGACCACTTTACCTCTATTGCATCTTTGCAAAATATTTTGCAAAGATTCAATAGAAGTAAAGTGGTCTCGCTTTTTTTCTTTTCCTTATAAAGGAAATATTTCTTTTCCATAATGTTTTATTGTTAAAGTGTTTTGTTTTGTTTTTTTAATAAAATTGAAAGGCTGTTCTTGTGAAAATTTTCAAACGACATATTGTTTGAATTTGTCCAAATAGTCTTGAAACAATTGTAACTAACAATGAAATACACTTTTTGTTGCTATCAACCCATTATTTGAAGTCTTGGTTTTTGTTAAAACAGTATATGAATCCTCAATTATGAAATATGATAATTTTGTAGCTTACAGTTTAAGTCATCTCTTTTTGGCTTAAAATTTATTGGTATATGAACGATTACTGAATTATATAAACCCAATATAATTCGGAATACTACAAACAAGACTATATATATATTATAGAACGTAATAGAGCAAAGCCTCAGTTAAATATATTTAAAGATGTTGTGCTCGGAGTATTGCAGATATATGATAAACTCAATAGGTGTAATTACCTTGAGTTATATTAATAGAAAAGGTGAAAGATTAATAATTGTGAAACTATTAATCAAGTTTATATAATTGATTTCTAGGTTCACCAACTATATTTATTTCAATAGATTAGTAAAATTTTGATGTCATTCCCTATCTCAACCACAACTCCTCTCCCTATTTATGCTGATGAGGAGACGTGAGGCCCCAGCTTGCGGGCCTTGGGGAGTGTGGAGCCACCCTTTAATTGCCTTTGCTCCCAGGTCCACTCTGACCCGGAGTGGTAGTACCTGTTAGGGTCCCAACTATGGGTTAAATAGAATCCGACTTAAAAAAACAAATATACTCCATTAAAAATCGTCCCTCAAAATAGCTAGATTCGGCATTAAATAACCTGAAAACGGTTGATATGCCGTAAAACAAAAACAACCAACAAACCAACCTACTCAATGCAGGAGAAATTTTTTTTTTTGGGGGGGGGCTACCAGAAGATTTTGCTTTTCCATATTTTTAAATATTTGGAATAGCTTCTTTTTTTTCCATAACCTTTTAGGCTGTAGTATTGGTAACATTATGTGGGAGGAGTTTAAAATTTATCCTTAAAAAGGTTTATTATTAAAGATTTTCAAGTGATCTTAAATTTTAAATCAGGAGTGTATATTGGGTACAATATAATAATTAGTAATATAATTTATTGCGTGAATGTAACATTTACAATTAAATTGAAAAAAATCAAAAACATACAACAAATTTAGGCACAAGGCCCTCTAAGAAAATGGGGACGGGAAGGGTACAGGGTCTTTTGTGACTAAAGTTATATTTAAAAAAAAAAAATAACTTTGGAAACTTACACTTGACTGGCAACATTTACCACAATATCTCAATCACTCTGTGGATTCAGACCTACTTAATTCCCCAGCGTTTTTGTAAAACTATGTACATTCGTAAAAAAAAATGTAAAAGAATTTGTTTTCATGTGTGTGCGCATTGTGTGTGTAAAGATAGAAAAAAATTGGGTACAATATAATAATTAATAGAGAACTGTCTCCATAATAATAAATACGAAAACTGTATGAATTAAAATATCATATTTAAGCGTATTTACAACTAGGCAATGCCGGGTAAATTACTAATCGTTGTAATCAAAATAGAAAATATCCTCAGTCAAGTTTGCCTAATTTTGAAATCAGAAATATCGACCGTTGTTAGTATTTTACCCAAAGTGAACACGGAATAACCTTTGCACTGTAGTTACCAGCTCTGTACGTTGGTAACATAAAGAATTGCTTATATTGTTCTTAGCTCCCTGTATCTCATTCAATATATAGATGGCATGTTCAACGCATTCGTGGATACCAGGTATATTGGCCTTCCCATTTGATTTGTCAATATATCCGTTTTTACTCAAATCACTAGTACCCCCTCGGTGACAATACCCTCGATAAACCCGACAAGCAGCAAAATCCCACCTCTACATTTTAGTGATCTCAAGATACCATAAAGCCTTCTACTAGAATAGTTTTTTTTCTCTCGGACTGTTGCACTTTGGAATTCCCTCCTGGGCACCTTCTTTCCTAACTGTACTGATACGCAGAAATTCAAGTGTAATGTAAACAAACATTTCGCTGTTCAACTCTCTAAATAGTATCCCTGCAAATCTGGTCCCAAATAGTAGCTCCTTACGACTACGTGGCTCTGTGTCTTGTTTGGGGTGAAATGACAATAATTAAAAAAAAAATGAAGTTAAAGAGAGTAGAAAATGGACCTTGGCTTTACTATCGGCAGTTTCATTAATTTCGTTTCCCTTATTTTGTCATTTAGTCCTCACATTCCATGAGCGATGTTTCTGAAAAAGAAGGGAAGAACTGCTGCTTTCTAGATCAGAATCGATTCCATCTACCATTTATCGTTGGCAAGTTTTTTACCTTGAAGTACTATTTGTTTAGCTCCTTACATCAAGTAGCTTCATGCCTTGTCTGGAACGATTTCTATAAAAAAGAAATTAATGCTTTTGTAAGTAGTCCAAACAAAATGTTTCCGTTGATGTTTAAATAAGGACATTAGTAAGAATTGTCCTACTTCTTTTGCTTCCTGTTTGAGCGATACATAATTTCCGCTATTTTCTTTCTACCTCTCGGCAACAAGTGCTTCTGTGGCATTCTGGCCAAGATCAGAGTGTAGTATCTTTTGAGTATTTTCTGTTTAGATTGTTTTTCTCCATCTCCGTAATAATTCGATTATTACTTGAATTTTGGTAGATTTTCAAAGAGAGACTCCGTCAAAAAAATACTTACTCCCTCTTTACGTTTTGGCCGTGCCTACTATATATCTTAGATGACTGACCAATTTTTATGATTACAGGTTCAAAAGAACAGCTACAACAGAAACTCGAATACACCTTACTAAATCCTGATGAATAAAAAGCTGGTGAATTTCAAAAATGCAATCTTGACGTGAGGACATTTTAGAAGAAGGATGGATATGTAATAGCATTCTGTTGTAAACTTCATAAAATGCCACAAAACATATGGAATGCTTCAGACTGATTTTGGCCCATCTTACATGAATCAATCATCAGTTTTTAAGTGACATAAGAGATTTAAGGAAGGCAGAAAGTCTGTTAGGGATGATGAGACGTGTGGCAGGAGTAAGGCAGTTAAAACACCAGAGTTGATTAGTCAAATAAAGAATTTCATGAATAAAGACACTCGTGTGTCTATAGAGACAGTAAGTGCACAATTTGCTGTCAGTATGGGGACCGTACACACAAATTTTCGCGAGAAACCGAAGATGCGGAAGATTTGCATGAAGTTTGTCTCAAGGATGCTCAGAGAATATCAGAAGGAAAGACGTTGTCATGACCAAGATGGACATCAAGACATCATCCTCCCTATAGTCCATACCTTGCTCCTTGTAAATTTTGTTATTCCCTAAGCTTAAGAAAACCCCTGGAGGCTGTCGTTATGACACAATTGAGAAGATAAAAGAGGCTGTGACGAAGGTCATTGACACAAGAGGTCTTCCATGTGGCCTTCCAGAAGTTGTTGGAACGGTTCAAAAAGGGCATTGCAACCGGAGGAGATTACTTTGGAGGGGACTAGAAATTCGTGTGTACTATCAATTAAAGTGCCCATACGAAAAAGGGTATGGAAACATATTTATTTTATTTGCACCATTCAAGATAAGGACAGTAGCCTGAATAGTTCAGACAATACGAAAAAGAAACTAATGTGAGATTTTATCTTTTTATTTTTATTTTTCTTTCTTTTTTTTATATTTACCTGCCTTTGCGGACTCACTTTTTCCTGTTTTAAACAATCGAATCCAAGCCCGATGGGTGACGCAACGGGTCACAATTATTTTTACTATTATTTGCTAATTACGGCATTTTTTTTCCTGTTTTGACAAGCGGACTTTTACCGAACGTGTGTACGTGTGGAATCCTATTTTACAGTAAAGATTCTTTTATTTTATGGCTTTATTTCAGAATAAAGACAATAAAAATATAAAATATATCCGGTCGTTTTTCCCCCTTTTTTTTGAATGAAATTAGAAGCACCAAATATTTTCTTTTAAACAAGCGATAGAATAATCCCCTTAGCATCATAAAAATAGAGTGTCAGAAGCTGTAGCTTCTTTAATCATGTCAGAAGTAACCGGTAGTTCCCTTATCGTAGCTGTGAGCGTTGAAGAGATTTCTGGCTCCAGGGATAATACTGCAAGAACAGAGTCTTCAGGTAGCCTCTGGTGTGTACTAATTAATCTCGACAGGGCATCTGCATGTCCAATCGAATTAGTTGAAAGGTACTTTATTGAGAAATTGTAGTCCAATAATGTGGTAGCCCATCGTTGTAGTGGATTGGCAGTATACACTGGGATACCTTTCTTTGATCCAAAAATGCTCACCAAAGGCTTATGGTCCGTAACCAAAGTAAAGTAGATCATTTTATGGAACTTCTTTACATCATATATTATCGCTAAGGCTTCTTTCTCGATTTGACTGTAGTTCCTTTCTGCAGGTGTCAAAGACCTAGATGCATGAGCGATAGCTTTCTAACTGCCATCAGGAAAAATGTGAGCGATCACGGCTTCAACACCATATTCAGAAGCATCGGAAACCACGATTATGTCCAAAGATAGATTAAAATGGGTCAAGAGAAAATCTGAAGAGAGTAAAACTTTGATTTTCGCAAAAGCAGCTTTGCATTCTAGTGACCAGTTCCATGCAATCCCTTTTTTCAGGAGGTTATTGAGAGGAATTCGGATGCGGTTTAAGTCTGGTAAAAATGAGCCGTAATGGCTTACCAACCCAAGGAAAGAACGTAGAGTTTTGACGTCTGTTGGAGCTGGCATGTTTTTGATGGCTGATATGTTCTCTGGGTCGGGTCGTCGACCTGCTTTGTCAAAGATGAAACCCAGATATTTTATTGACGTTCGGTAGAATTTACATTTTTCAGCTTGTACATGGAAACCATACTGTTGGATCCTATCAAGTACAGTGATCAGACGTTGTAAGAGTTCATCATGGCATGTGCCAGGGATGATGATGTCATCAATAAATGGTGTCGCTCCCGTTATGCCTGTCAGCATCGCAGCCATGGTCTGCTGGAATATAGATAGGGGAGTTTTAACCCCGAAAGGAAGACGGTTGTATCGGAATAATCCCTTGTGAGTGTTGATTGTAAGGAGCTCCTTGGAGTCCTCATCAACTTCGATTTGTAGGAATGCATCAGAAAGATCAATTTTTGCAAAACAGGTTCCACCGTTTAATTTGGCAAAAAGGTCCTCAGGTATTGGCAGGGGATATTGGTGTGTATCTAGTGCATTATATAGTCCCGTGGAATACTCAGCACAGATACGAACTTTGCCGTTTTCTTTTCGGAAAACAACAATAGGGGCTGCCCATCTGGAGTAGTTTGTTGGTTCTATTACACCAGCTTCTCTGAGTCAATCCAGTTCCTTTTCAACCATGTTGAGAGCTGCATAAGAGACAGGGCGTTTGGGTCTAAATATTGGTTTGCTATCTGCTTTCAACTTGAGCGTGGCCTTAATTTTTGTACAACATCCCAAATCCTCTCAAAAACATCACTGAACTTCAACTTTAGTGTCTGAGTAAAATGCTTTTCACTGTCCTGAACTGACTTAAGAGAAAATGTGTTGAAGACAGATTCCAATGGGACTGTGAAGAGATTGAGTTCTTCAATCCAGTCCAAACCGATCAGGTTTAGCTCAGTGTCTGTTACATAACAGGTTCCGGTAAATTCTCTGTCTTGGAAGGAAACAGGGCAATTTAGTTCCCAAACAATTTGAATATCATTTCCAGATGCACTCTTGGCAACATGATTGGTTTGTAATAGGTCCGGTTTTCCGATTTTTGTCCATGTTTTGCGCGATATTAGAGTAATGTCTGATGCTGTGTCGAATTGGAAACGAACTGGGCACTTATTCAATCCGACACTTATGTATTTTCTGCGAGATTTGTAATCGATCTTAAATGAGGCAGACACTGCGTTTGATTTCCTTTGATGGTTTTACTTTTTGTAATTTTGCTGAGTAGGGGAGTTGGCCCTCCACTCTTTCCACTTCCGGTCGTTGATCTCACGAGAAGTCGCGAGAATTTAAAGTTTAAGACAACGGACAAAGGGAGGCGACTTTGCCCCAAAAAATAAAGAGTTACTCCCCTTTGCATTATACTTTTGTTTCATCCCAATACACATGTACATAACATTTTAAATCATAACACACTTTTGCGCATGTGCGTTTTCGCCTATGGGTGTACATACCAGCGCGGTCGCTGGTCTTCATTCTTCAATAACCGATTTGCAATGCGGGGATCGTGATCACTTGCGGTTTATCTTCTGTTTAACTTAAGACGAATCTACTCGTGCATGGGAACACATTGGAGACTTGTTGGCTTTCAAAGGTTTTATTTAGAGAGATGTTGTTCGTGGGAGTAGACCAATCTCTGGTTCTAATTATTTCTTAACTTGTTTTTCTAACTTAGTCTCAAGATGGCGATAAATTACTGACAGAGTCTTGAGGCAACATCCGCTTAGATACTTTTTAATTGTCAGACGTATGTCGCCTGTTTTGCTTCCAATTCACTAGAAACTCTTTTCTGTAATCATAAGGAAACGGTAGTGGTAGCTGCGCATGTAATTCTGGAGCAAGGGTCGTGCAATCAACAACCACAATTCTCCTGAATCGACACTGTTTGAATCCAGTGGCAAGGAGAGGTTCAGGACGACTGGAAACAATGCTGAGATAAGCAGAGGATACATGCAGCACCTGAAGGTCCCAAATTGTCACCAATTTTGGTACTAACCAGGCTCAACGTTGCTTAACTTTTGATGATCTAACAGGAAACGGTGTGTCAACATGATTATTCCGTTACAGGCGTAGAATCCCAATATACAAAAAAAATGGCGATATATGAACAGAGTCTCGAGGCAATATTCACTTAGATTTTCTCTATATTACACGTGACGTCATCTCTATGTCGTACCATCTAACTAATGTATTACTAGAACGTTTTGTCTATGGACATAAACTTTAAAACTCCTAACGTCCTTTAATCACACCAGCTGCAGCTGGGTCTATTTTCGTTATTTTGACATCATTAAGTAACCCTTGCCAAAATCCACACTAGCTAACATGATCTCTACTTACTGGCGTAGGGTTCCAATATATATTAAAATCAAAAACAAAAAGAAATGTCGCAGAACTACCAACAGATGAATACACAAGACAAAAATGAGTAGCTACTTCTAGTCTCTTCCACTTAGCATGCAAGCATGCATGCAGCAGCGCTGCTGTTTTAACGGCGTCGGCGATTACGGCTCCCCAAATTGTGGAGCCATGGTAATCTCGGGAAGACAAGTAAAGACTAAGATTGTTTTCATTCTTGATTCTGAGGGTGCATCTCTCCCGTGAGTTAAACGCGCTCTTAGATACCAACCTAGAAATTTCTACGACTCGGCGCAATACATACAGCGCTTAGTTTTCCCAAATATTCACCCGGATCATCGTTTTTTAACTTCGACGATCTGGCGAGAACCGGTGTGTCAAGGTGTTGTCCACTTAGAGAGCAGCCAAAAAGAATCTCAAATCTAATAGATCCCGCACTATCAGCCAAGCTGTCCCATCGCCGCAGTGTTGTATCCCTGAGTTTGTTTTACAAGTACATTAATGGAATGTGCTTTGATAACTTGTGGTATTTGTTCCCCCTGTACGTACAACGCCAACAAGCAGCAAAATCCCACCCTTCACTGTTGTGGTCCATAAATGCCGGAAAGCCTTCTACTGTAATCGTTTCTTCCCTCGGACTGCCAGACTTTTGAATTCCCACCCCCGCCCAGTTTTCTGCTTCCTTTCTAGTGCTGAAATGAAGAATGTTTAAATGTAATGTGGACATACACCTCGTTGCGCAACTCCCCACAATCCGCTGTTAGACATGATCCCAATAGGCTTTTATTGGGATGTAAAAAAGTAAAAAGCAATAAAAACCTATATACAGAAAACAGTAGATGGGTGTCTATATGTGTGTAAATATTTAACCGATAAACTCTTAATCTACTCGTCACATAACACTTAAATTAACAGGAAATAGTAATTATACAATGAAGGATGGTTTATAACGAAAAAACATATTTGATTGGATCGATGAATAACGCGTACAGAAATATGTCAGCAAATTGAAATGCAAAATATTCATTTCAACTTGCCGACATATTTCTATTACTTTTGCGGCTTTTTTTTCTCTCCTGAAAAAACTGTCAAATTTATCCCAACAAGACCGAAAGATGATTATTGCAAAGAAGGGGATGCCTATTGAACTTACCCAGCTGTTTTCGAGTCCATCGGAAATGAATTCTCACGCACAGAGTTCCTTTTATATAATAGATAGATAGATAGATAGATAGATAGATAGATAGATAATAGATAGACAGACAGACAGAGACTATTATTATTGGCTTACATGGAGCTTTTCGCACAGGTCATCAAAGATCTGATTGAAAACCTCTGGTGTTCCCTGGAAGCTGAGTGACAACAAGTCTCCCCAGATGTCCAGCACTTTCAACCTCCTTCGATAGCATTTGCAAATAAATTTGCGTTATTATTATTATTATTATTATTATTATTATTATTATTATTATTATTATTATTACTAGCAGGACCCGTTAACTGGTGCTGCCCGGTGGAAACATGATCCCTCCTGGTAAAAAAATTAAACTACGGTTGTTGTTGTTGTTGTTGTTGTTGTTGTTGTTGTGGTGGTGGTGGTGGTGGTGGTGGTGGTCATTGCCGTCTTTGGCCAATTGGGGACAGTGGCGGCCGTGACGGCTGTGGCCGAAATATAAAAAAAAAAAGTGAATTAAATTCATCATAACTTTTGTTTTACTGAACGAAAATTCAAAAGAAATTTCACAATATAGCTGAGAAGGTGATCTATAAAACTGTAATGATTGTTTGAAATTTTGTCGAAAAATGAGTGAACGGTGAAGCTTTAAAGCAGTTCTAAATGACTAAAACTGCCACGTCATCATATATTCAAACACTACTGTGATATATATATATATATATATATATATATATATATATATATATATATATATATATATATATGTATGTATATTGTTTTTAAAATATAATTATCCAATCGTCAAAGGAAAAATTATTCCCAACTGGCAATTAGGTAAAAATGCACTTTCGTATAAATAATTGAATTCATTCAAAACGTATAGCAAAGACAAAAACAAATAAATAACAGACACACACATATATGTATATGTGTATATATATGTATATATATATATGTATATATATGTATGTATATATATGTATATATATACGCACGTGCGCGTACGCACACGCATACATACACAGATACACGCGTGCACACATACAAACATGCACACATGCGTGCAGACACACACACAGGTGTGTAAGTGTGGTCGACTGAATAGTTTAACTTTCTAAACACCCCCCCACACACACACACTCACGTGTGTAAGATTTTCGACCGTTTCCAATCCTAAAAATAAATATTGGTACCCTTATTTTTTATTTATTTAAGAGGGCATTATTATATATATATATATATATATATATATATATATATATATATATATATATATATATAGGTGGTAGGGTGCAAGTGGACATTTCTGCCATCGATAAAAATGCTGCAAACGAAAATAACGTTTGCAATTACTAGTAGTTTGTAATATATGAGGAAATGTTAGTTTTTTAAAAAAAAGTGGGTGATCACATGACTATAAATATTTTACATACAATGAGCACCCATTTATGACCACCTGTTTTGGTAGGGTGGTGCGGCAATGTACAATGAAGTCAATGTAACGTACCAAATAATAAATTAATAACATAACGATTTCTTTGTCTAAAATGTGAATTTGGAAAACAATGTCTTTAAATCGAATCAAGTAATGTATTTTAAAAAACTCAATCTTGCCAAAAAAAATTATACACAAATACACGCGCGCGCATTTTCCATGTAACTGCAATGTAGTTTGTTTTCGAGCCCAAAAGAAGAAAGCCGTGTTTTCGACATTATCTTCTGCGAAACATATGAAAGCAAACATAGCATCGCACGACTGGATAAAAAAAAAAAAAAAGAAAACGTATAATGCGATATATAAGTATACAATAGATATATGTAATAATTTATTTTTTCAGTATGATATTTGTAAACCGAGAACTGGTAGCTATATTTCATTATGATAAATCGTTCGTTAATGTAGGCAAGAATGAGATTCTAAGAATAATGGAATCTTCCAAGCTCAGCCAATAGGAATGGGCTGACGATGGATCGGGAGGCATTAGTTATTAGGTATAGGGAGAAGGAAAGTTTATGTTTAGTCTATGCATGTCATAAGCATTAAAGAGCGGTGAAATACGAACATCATAGGAAAATGAAGAATAGTACACGGTGTATAGTGATAACAGTAGTAGGATAGAGAGAAAAATATGAACTTCTTTCTCGGTAGATGTGGCGATCGTGATGATACTTCTCTTAGGATGAAATATAGGATATAATTATAACGAATAAATGTGTCTAATACGACGTAGTAAGGTTACATAAGACGCGGGTTGAAGGTTTACGCATAATAAATTTGTATGTGACATCTGTTATTGAAAACCTACGGCAATTTGGTGCAGAGGGGAACTTCTGCATGCAAATTTTATATACAGGATTATTATTATTATTATTATTATTATTATTATTATTATTATCGCTTCGACCGTTATCATTGTGACCATCCCTTAGATTGAAAATGGCATATTCCAAATGACTAATAAACATTTGAGTTTAATAAAACAAAAGAAAATGGTGTCGCTATAATAATTAATGAGAAACGAATTACCTCCGTTTATAGTCACTAATTATAGTCAGTTTTTTACGATTTCAAATTATCTATTTTATTTTATAATTTTAAAAAAAAAGTCATGTTGAAAAGAGACTAACACCCTCTTCTCCCCATGTAAGGAATGGTTTTTAAAATAATTACGTTACTATTTCAGCACGGTTCGTTTTAAATTAGTCGTTTTTGGGGGGGTTGTTTTTTTGCTTTTTTTTTTTTGTTTCATATTTCTTATTCATTTGGTGAAACTTACGGAGAACGCTCTGTTTTAAGTTTGTTTTAAAAATGGAACGGAAATTTAAATCTCGTTCCGTTTTAATTTTTTTTTTAATTGCGCATACGCTCAAAAAATTGAAAGTAATCGAAAGATTAACATTTAACAATCATATTTTTTATATATATAAAAAAATGAAAGATTTTTTTTTATAAAAATAAAATTTTCTTAACAAAAACGAAATAATTTAATTTTAAAAAAATCAATTTGGTATACGATTTTTTGGTATTTATTTTACATGTCAACGTTTATAGGTTTTCGGGTATGCTTACAACGAATAAGCACCCCCAACCTCTCCATGCTAAGAACAGCTTTCGGAATAAACATCCTAATTTCCTCATGTTAAGAACGGCTTTCGGAATACACACACCCAACCTTGTCAGCATACCCGAAAAACTGTAAAAGTTAACATGTCGAATGTGAACAATGAGTTGGATGTAATGTAAAAATGTACCAGATTTAAAACGGAACGAAATTTAAATTTCCATTCCATTTTTAAAAACAACCATAAAACAGAGCGTTCTGCGCAAGTTTTACCATGCATTTTATATTTTGTTTGATTTAAAAATAAAATATTTTCTTTTATTTCTATTGAATGAGCATTGGAATATATAAATAACGCAAAAATATTAGAAAAGCAAAATATTTATTGCATAAATTCTTAATTAAAGTAAACACTCTGCGCCTGACCTTAATGACTACAATTCCAAATCCCAACGAACTAGCTGTTCCTATAACTGGGAGAAAAAAAACCTAATAGCTAGCTACGAAATCTTATACATTTTACCTCCAAGACGATTGCGTTTGTCTTACCTGCATGCAAAAAAAAAAAAAAAAAAAAAAATTCCCCCCTTCTTCAAACTAAACCTTACCTGTAACTCAAAAATCCTAATGGAAATCTATCTGTAAATAAATAACCCCTCTTCTCTTGAACGCTAACAATCTACTCCTTCCAACCTATCCGCCACTAAACTCCCACATTGCCCCGCATCTGTAGTGGAATCGCTAACTTCCAGCCCCTAATCCCTCACATGCAAACTGTTTTAATAGCCATCACTAAACATCTATACATTTCTACCTCTAAGGCATGCATTACAGCTCATTCCTATCCAGTAAGGGATTTAACAGCCTATGCACACAGAGGCAGGTACTTAACAGCCAAAGTACTCAGAAACAAAGCGATCTGCACTACACAACTGTCTCCTCAAGTTTTGCAACGATTAATACGTTATTGAAACGACACTCCTTGTTATGCAAAATGCCCCATGACTCTTACTAGAAAATACCTACAACTTCAACTCTATTCGCACCTACTGAAAACCTGCCCATATATCTATTCACCTAATTACGCATGACTCAAAACTTGCTGTCTTATCCATGCTATATTGCACTTACATCTTAACCCTCCTATCATCTAAAATAGCTCGGGCACAACTCGTAGCTCAATTCTTAATACCTACTCATACTGTAATATTATCCTAGACCTAAGCTAACGTAAATAAAATAATAAAAAAAGGGGTAAGACTAAAATCACATTATCTCGTCCCTAACAAGCCCTCTTACAATCATAGACGCTTACACTGCATGAACTTCACCCACCCCCTTTATCCATTAACAAGTAAATAGCATGTCCCTAAATCACTTTGAGGAGTGTAACTAATCAGTAGAGATATAATCCCCCACAAACTAACCCAGTAACACTAACCACGCGGGGTCGCAGAAATACCTGGATTAGAACCTAGACGCGGAGAAAACCACCTCAGGGCTGACGGACCCAGTAGATCTTCCCAGATCATCCGTCTAGGAGAAGGAAAACTCTGAAACTAAACCAAGGGAGAGAGAGGCCTCTTCAGTCTTGGATGACAACCTTCCTAGAGCTGGTGACTCAAACAAATTGCTTAAGGAATAGATAGGCTCTGTCTATCGCTCGGCTTCCATACTCCTTCTTTGCCTATTAGTCAAGCGCAGAGACACTATCTCAGTGATTCGATAGAAACACCCAGCGGTAGATCTTGTTTCCTGGCTAGGGCAATGAACCCCGTTCTTCCCCATTCCCAGCACGCCCCACCCCTAAAACTGAACATTTGGGAGTGCTTGAGTATAAGATATGCCTGAGCGATTAGATTGGGTTGACCTTCTAAAGGGTTGAGGGTACCGGATTGACAGTTCCTGGCTGCTGTTCCCGACTGGTAGTACAGGAGCCCTAACTCTTTGGTAGCGCTTAGAGCGGCTGCTCCATCAACAGTTGAATAATATCGGGTTGTTTGTAGTGCCATGACGCGCATGGAAAGGGACCCTGCACTCATCCCCGGTGGGTTTTCCTGAGGCCACAATCTTAATTGGAGAAAGGTCAGCTGATGGTCTACTTGTGATGCATGTCTGAAGCTCCGCATAACCTCTTGTTTAGCTCCCCCTTACCGAAACTCTTAAAAAAAAAATATGACGACAGTACAATCTAAAAATAAGCTTAAACCAGGATTAGGGACAAACAAATTCAACTTGCCTCCTCCCTTGAGGCTCTCATTGCCAAATATCCGTGGGCTTAGAACTAACTTAGCTGATGTTGAAGCATTTCTCTTAACAAATACCCCGGATATCTTAGCACTAAGTGAGACTAACCTACACTCCTCCATTCCCTCTAACCACTTTAACATACCTGGATATCTCCCACTCTGCCGTAAGGACTCTGACAGACATATGCACGGACTTGGAGTTTACATTCGTAATACCCTTCCCTTGACTAGAGAAACAAACCTAGAAACAGATGATCAAGCCTTTATATGCTTTAGACTAAACATGCAACACAATATTAGCTACTATTATTTTCTCTACCGCTCTCCCTCGACTCAGGACTGCTCCATAATAAACAAAGTATCTGACAGCATAGACACGGCACTGTCCCTCGACACTAGCGCACAAATACATGTGTTTGGTGACTTTAATGTCCACCACAAAAACTGGCTTGGATTCTCTACTCACACAGATGCAGCGGGCAGCACAACCCATAGCTTCGCTATATCTCACTCCCTATCACAAATTGTTACGTTTCCAACCCGTTTCCCTGACCAGGAAGAACAACACGCATCACTTCTAGATCTGTTTTTGACCACAGTTCCCGATGACTGCATAACGAAGGCCCACAGCCCACTCGGGAACGCTGATCATGCAGTGATAATGGTTGAAATCGCCCTAAACTCTAGACCCAAAACTGAAGAGCCAGTGCTCAAAACAACGAGATATTATAATAAGGCTGACTGGGAAGCCATCAGGGAACTAATTAGAGATGCTCCATGGAAAAATATTTTCTCTCTCCCTGCTGAACAATGTGCAAACGAGACCACTGACTGGTTCAAAACTGCAATCGAAGCGCATGTTCCCATGCGGAAATTTTATAGCAAGCCCCACTCTCCCCAATGGTTTACGTCGACTTGTGCAACTGCCATTGCTCAAAAGCAGCATGCATACCCTAGGTTTAACCGACATAAGTCCAGTTCAAACAGACTGAAGTATATAGAAGCTAGAAATAACGTTAAGAAAGAAATAGCGACAGCTAAGAGAGAATTTACGGAAACCACTAAAAAGCGCATAGAAGCACAAAAACTAGGAACTCGAGACTTCTGGAAAATCTACAACAGTGTAGTAAATAATGGGCAATCAACAATTCCCCCACTAACCAACAATCACGAGGTTGTCTCCTCAGCAACCGACAAGGCTAACATGCTTGCCAGTCGGTTTGCCTCAAACTCCACACTGGACCCTTCCAACCACCCCCTACCTGACTTTCCTATGCGGACAGACGCCACACTAGACGATCTGAAAACCACCCCTGCTCAGGTGCATGCTATCATAAAAAACCTTGACACCTCAAAAGCATGTGGACCCGATCTTATCCCAGCTGTGCTATTAAAAAAGTGCTCAGCCGAAGTAGCTCCAGTTCTCTCCAAACTCTACAACAAATGCCTTAATGAATCTTGCTTTCCGGGCTGTTGGAAAACTGCTTCTGTTGTACCAGTATTCAAGAATTCTGGCGAAAGGACAGACCCATCAAATTATCGCCCCATTAGCCTCCTCCCACTTTTTGCCAAAATATTTGAGACCATAATTAACCATGCTCTAGTCCATCATCTTACAGATGCTAAACTACTGACTGACAAACAATATGGATTTAGACAAGCCCGTTCCACAGCAGACATCCTAACTGTGATCTCTGAACGTATATACCATTCACTGGACAAAGCGGGGGAGGGCAGAGCGGTAGCTCTAGATATATCTAAGGCTTTTGACAGGGTATGGCATGAGGGTCTCCTCAGTAAAATCAGATCATACGGTATCACTGGTAGAATACTTAACATAATTAAATCCTTCTTAGATAAGAGAAAAATCCAGGTTGTCCTCGACGGTCGTACATCTAAACAATATGATATAAATGCGGGGGTGCCCCAGGGTTCTATCCTTGGACCTCTATTGTTCCTGATATTCATAAATGACCTCCCCGACAACATTGCCTCTGAGATGGGTATATATGCTGATGACACTACACTCTATGGCAGACACGACAGGAAGACGAATGAACACATTTCTAAAGAAATGGCAGAAACACTAGAGGAAGACCTCCAATCTGTAGTGGAATGGGGACAAAAGTGGTTGGTCGCGTTCAATACTGCCAAGACTAAACTAGTTTCATTCAATAATTACAAGAAACCCTCTCTACCACCCATAGCAATGGCCAACGACTCTTTATCTGAGAGCCCATGTTTCAAACTCCTTGGCCTAACGTTCACAGGAAACATGAGTTGGAACAATTACATTGAAGGCATTGCCAGGGCCGCTGCAAGAAAGGTGGGCTCTCTCTACCGTGCTAGAAAACTACTAACACCCGAAAGTATCCTGTACCTCTATAAGGCCACCATTCGCCCATGTATGGAGTATTGCTGCCACATCTGGGCTGGTGCATCTGCTACTAGTCTCTCGCTCCTTGACAAGATTCAAAAGAGAGTCGCAAACCTGATAGGCCCTGAACTGGCATCTAAGCTTCAGCCTCTGTCCCATCGACGAAATGTTGCATCCCTCTGCCTTTTCTATAAGTATTTTAGTGGTGAATGCTCTGACGAACTGCAATCACTTGTGCCCCCACGACGTGAGCACCCTCGACAAACCCGACAGGCTGCTAAATCTCACCCCCACACTGTAGAGATCCCTAGATGTAAAAGATCTTTTTACTCCAACAGTTTCTTCCCCAGAGCCGCTAGACTCTGGAATTCCATTCCAGGTCCCTGCTTCTCCAACAGTACTGACGTGCAGAAGTTCAAGTGTAACGTGAACCGACACCTTGCTGCCCAAATCCCTACATAGTACCCCAGTAGTTGTTGCCCCTAATAGTAGCCCCCTACACCAAAGTGGCAATTTGCCTTGTTTGGGGTGAAAATGTAATAAAAAAAAAAAATTTAAAAAAAAAAAAAAAGTGAACAGTTGTTTCTTGGGAAGAGTGTGGGGGTAGTATTTACCAAAAAAAAAAATATTTCGTTTAATCTAGATAATCTCTCAAAAAGTCGAAGATATAAAAAAAATAATAATAATGACGGGGGGGGGGCGAATTTTTCTCAAAGTAAAAAAAAAAAAAAAGATACAGAGTTTTAGGATTTGAAAGGAGACTAACACGCTTTTCTCCCCATGTAAGGAATGGTTTTTAAAATAATAACGTTATTATTTCAGCACGGTTCGTTTTAAATTCGTCGTTTTGTTGTTGTTGTTTTTTTTTTTTTGTTTTGTTTTGTTTTTTTGTTTGTTTTGTGTTTTAGGGGGTGTTTTGTTTTTGTTTTGTTTTTTTTGGGGGGGGGGTTTGGGGGGGGTTCGTAGTTTTTGTTCATTTGGTAAAACTTAAGGAGAACGCTCTGTTTTAAGTTTGTTTTAAAATGGAACGGAAATTTAAATTTCGTTCCGTTTTAACTTTTTTTAAATTGCGCATGCGCTCAAAAATTCGAAAGTAATCGAAAGAATAACATTTAACAATCATATTTTTTATTGTCTTTAGTGGTACATGACCCAATCTCATTGTAATTGTTTGATTATGTGATAAGTAATATCTTACTGATGTTTGTTTTTAAAATTTTAAACTGCCGTGGAATTTCCATGGGTTCTGCTAGTTGTTATTATTATTATTATTATTATTATTATTATTATTATTATTATTATTATTATTATTATTATTATCTAGTCGTTTCAAAAAAATCGTTGTCATGACAAACCATAAACGCTAATAGCGTTCGTAATTGGTGGCTGTAAAACGTACGATTCTTCATCTCATAGAAGCCGGATGCCAATGTCGAACGCCGAGCAGTAATGGCTAATTGTATTAAAAAAAGCATTAATAGTTCTTCAAGAAAGACCTAGCAAAATACCGGCCTCAGTTTTCTTTTATGGGCTTCTTGCTTTTATTAGGTGATATTTTAGTTTATATATATACATATATATATATATATATATATATATATATATATATATATATATATATATATATATATATATACATATATATATATATTCTAGCTTAATTAGTATATATCTTTTCAAAATGTGTGTGTGTGTGTGTGTGTGTGTGTGTGTGTGTGTGTGTGTGTGTGTGTGTGTGTGTGTGTGTGTGTGTGTTTTTATGAAAGTTAAATTTTTCCTGTTTTGGGGTTTGTTTGTTTTTTTTCATTAACGTTAACGCCAAACGATATTTTTATTTATTTTTATTTTTTTAATTAAAATAACGTTTGTTTTAAAACAGTTATTTTTTCTTCAATTATTGTTTTTTTTTTTTCTTTCTTCTTCCTTA
>NC_136520.1:67266874-67291874 GCF_053919585.1 Euprymna scolopes
CAAAGAGGGGCCACATCAGATCAGTAGGGTCGATGTGACGTTTTTTTGTGTTGAATGTAATATTCAATCCCGGGCGAACACCGATTACAGAAAAAAAAAAAATTTTTTTTAGTTAATATTTTTATGTGTCAAAATCTTGTTGTTGAGATACCATACGGTCGGGGGATAAAAATAGAAATCGCATGCTAAACTTCAAAGCGAAAGATTACTGAAAACATTTTTTAACCAAAATACGCTCGCGTTTGAACTAAACGAGCCAACACAAAATATTCCGAAACAGAGATTGGAAATGTCGGTCGGCTTGAAATGTGTTGTTTGACAGGTGAAATGTCGGATCGTTTTTGATCTGAGAAACACACACACACGAAACAGATCAGGCCTGATAAAAGAATTAATGACGTCAGCCCAAGGTTCGACATGAATTGTTTTTCAATATGAATTATCTAAAAATGTCTTTTGGCAAATTGTTTTGGGCGCTAAGGGGAATTCTGACATGTAAAGAATATTTCTTTTAAAAATCACACGGATGTTTTTACAAAACAAATAATTCAAAAGGGGAAAGAAGATCAAACGGATATTTTTAAATAGATGAAAGCTGGTGATCTATTACAAGCTAAAAAAATAATATTTCCTCTGATTATCAGTTGATAATATGGAAAAACCATTATCGAGAAGTCGGGGTCAGGCAAGTTGGGGAGGAGTCAATTTGATTTTGGAAATTGGGGGCGGAAAAATAATACCTGCCACAGGCCAAATTGACCAATGAGAAGGAATCAGGTGGATTGTTATCAATCAATTTGATTGGTCGAAGACGAACGTAGGCGTCATCATTATTCAAGGGTTTTACTATATAAGATCTGTAAAACTCGATTTAATCAGATAGAAGGAGATAGAAGAAGAGAGAAGACAGAGAGAGGTCTTTGGAGAGACAGAGAAAAAGGTCTCGGCAGAGGAACCCAGCCACCCAACTTCTCTCTCCCCCTCGCTGGTCGCCAGAGAGCTCAATTTGCAACTTAATAGAATTCAGAGGACCTAGGAAGAGACCAGCCAGAACACCTTAACGATAATTACAACGGTCCGCGACTCCGACCGAGTATTTCAACAACAAGAAGCTCATTCACAAATCTAATTGCTTGCTTCCATTTAATCTTCAATTGTACATACGTCTGTAGATAATCATTTATGAATTTCCTAAATACATTATATATCAACCAACCTCCGGAGTTTGTTTGCTGATGTGCTGTTGTTTCATGTAACTTTATTTCTTTTACTTGCCACTTGTGACCCCGTTCCCGTCAACGAACACCCAGTCAACAAGACGACCAACTAGACGATCAAGAAGAACAGGCCTTGAGGACCGTGCAACCGAGAAGAGTCCTCCAACGCCTTGACGAGGACTCACTGGGTGACGCGACGTACCAACGGTTGGCAGACCTGGTTGCCCAGTCGACATAATTAATTACCCGGTGACTAGGATAGTCATAATTGGGTATCGACCCAGGGTTAAGATCATAACTGGGTCGCGATCAGAGGGTTAAGGTCGTGTAAGGTCACGTAAAAGGTCACATATGTTTATAAAATAAAATATGTCTATAAAATAAAATATGTTTATAAAATAATATATGTTTATAAAATAAAATATGTTTATAAAATAATATATGTTTATAAAATAATATATGTTTAGAAAATAAAATATGTCTATAAAATAAAATATGTCTATAAAATAAAATATGTTTAGAAAATAAAATATGTTTAGAAAATAAAATATGTTTAGAAAATAAAATATGTCTATAAAATAAAATATGTTTAGAAAATAAAATATGTTTAGAAAATAAAATATTTTTATAAAATATGTCTATAAAATAAAATATGTTTATAAAATATGTCTATAAAATATGTTTATAAAATAAAATATGTCTATAAAATAAAATATGTTTAGAAAATAAAATATTTTTATAAAATATGTCTATAAAATAAAATATGTTTATAAAATAAAATATGTTTATAAAATAAAATATGTCTATAAAATAAAATATGTTTAGAAAATAAAATATTTTTATAAAATATGTCTATAAAATAAAATATGTTTATAAAATAAAATATCTCTATAAAATAAAATATGTCTATAAAATAAAATATGTCTATAAAATAAAATATGTTTATAAAATAAAATATGTTTATAAAATAAAATATCTCTATAAAATAAAATATGTCTATAAAATAAAATATGTCTATAAAATAAAATATGTCTATAAAATAAAATATGTTTATAAAATAAAATATGTTTATAAAATAAAATATCTCTATAAAATAAAATATGTCTATAAAATAAAATATGTCTATAAAATAAGATATGTCTATAAAATAAAATATGTCTATAAAATAAAATATGTTTATAAAATAAGATAATAAAAATAAACGGTTTGTTTTTCGTGTTTTCAAGATTGCCATGAGTAACTAAAATGCGTTGCGGCAAGGTGTATTACGCATGCGTATATGCAGTTGATCACAAAAGGTAAAGAACACAGACACTTTATCGTACGAGTCAAATCCAATGAAACAGAGGGCCCAGTCCAGTGTTAACGGCTAGTTTGGCGTGATTATGCTTATCAGCTGTCCAGAGTAACCGTCTCTGGAGATCAAAGAAGTCGCTAGACGAGGTAAATTAACCACTAACTCGACTTCGTGTTTCAGAGATACACTGTTATATGTAGGGGACTATGATATATAAATACCCCAATCCCGTTACAAAAGAATAATGAAACGAATTGGAATTGAAGGAAACAAAGACTCAATTAATGGATAAGATAAACGTTGGGTGGCCGGTCGTGCTACTTCGGTGATATGTGTCCAGGCTTTTAACTTGAGAGCGGCGACTACATTTATCAACAACTAGCAGCACGGCGTCTTCGCCTCCTGTGTTTTTCTTCTTCTTTTTCTTCTTTGGTTTGTGTGAAATAGGCATTGTTAGAATTGAAGGCGTCCTGGCCCATAACATGAGAGCGTAGTCTGCTTCAGTTCACTGGTGCCTTATTTCTTTTTCTTCTTCATCTCTTTAGGTCGGGTGGGAGAGTCTCCCCGTGCGTTCACTGACGCAGCTGGGCGAATCTCTTTTTTCTTTTCCTTTCTGGTCCTCTCATTTTATAGTCGTAAACCGGCTCCCAGCGGCTGTGATATTCTAGGCCTTTATTTTCGGCGCGGAGCTCTGCCATTGGTTGATAATTCTTTTATGGTTATCTTATTTTTCTTTTTCCAAACGGAAGCGATGCGTGGAGCCATGTGCAAACGACGATTTTTTATTTTGTCTCTTATGCTGGAGACGTTAGCATCCGGTTGGCATGTTCCCACACACATCGCCACCCGAAATAGCGGAGCTATTCCGAGAGTGCCCGTGAGGATTTTGGTTGATTGGTTGGTTGGTTGGTTCGTTGGTTCGTTGGTTGGTTGGTTGGTTCGTTGGTTCGTTGGTTGGTTGGTTGGTTGGTTGGTTGGTTCGTTCGTTGGTTTGTTCGTTGGTTGGTTGGTTGGTTGGTTGGGTTGGTTCGTTGGTTCGTTGGTTGGTTGGTTCGTTGGTTGGTTCGTTGGTTGGTTGGTTGGTTGGTTGGTTGGTTGGTTGGTTGGTTGGTTCGTTCGTTGGTTTGTTCGTTGGTTGGTTGGTTGGTTGGTTGGTTGGTTGGTTGGTTGGTTGGTTCGTTGGTTAGTTCGTTGGTTCGTTCGTTGGTCGGTTGGTTGGTTGGTTCGTTGGTTCGTTGGTTGGTTGACAAAAATGTTTGATATCTTAGCAGATTTCCGTTCGTCCTGTTGATATAGTTAAACGTCTCTTTTTTTTTTGCAGAAGGAAGGTGTTTGTATAATTGTTCGCCAATTCTTATTTTAGTCACGTAAATTATTTTGAGCAAAAAAATAAAGTTAGGTTCTCGTAACTTCAGCAATAATACGTCTGTCCTTTTATTATTATTATTATTTATTTATTTTTGGAATGCGCTTATTCATCGTGGTCGGCGGGTTCACCATTTATGGCCCTGAGTTTTGTTTTTGTTTTGTTTTGTTTTTTTGAAGGTTGGGAACCCGGAGGTTTATTTGGTTAATGACTGTTTTAATTAGAAGAGGTAAAGTGTTCGTAGGATGTTTGTAGGTGTGTATGCATGCTTCGTTCAACCTCATCCATTTCATTTAAATAAAGGGGTCACCATATTTGTAGGGGACTAGGATATATAAATACCCCAATCCCGTTACAAAAGAATAATGAAACGAATGGGAATTGAAGGAAACAAAGACTCAATTAATGGATAAGATAAACGTCGTTTATTTGCTGTTGAAAGAAATGAACGTTTTAGTTATAATATGTCCGAGCGTATGTAACCAATGTTCGTTGCAGGACTGGTGTTGTAGCAAGAAAAGGAAATGTGTTTTCATCTCAAGTTCGGGTCACTATTGTTTGTTCGCGCGTGGGGAGAGAAATAAATGTTGTAGGAAAATTGAGAATGGTAGTCCAGCGTGTGTATGCATTGATAAGGAATGAATTTTTGTAGGTTTGTATAATTAAACAAAGAGTGAATGCTCGTAAGCGTACTTATCTTTTCGGACGACGGGGGTGGTAAGTGGGTGGCCGGTCGTGCTACTTCGGTGATATGTGTCCAGGCTTTTAACTTGAGAGCGGCGACTACATTTATCAACAACTAGCAGCGCGGCGTCTTCGCCTCCTGTGTTTTTCTTCTTCTTTTTCTTCTTTGGTTTGTGTGAAATAGGCATTGTTAGAATTGAAGGCGTCCTGGCCCATAACATGAGAGCGTAGTCTGCTTCAGTTCACTGGTGCCTTATTTCTTTTTCTTCTTCATCTCTTTAGGTCGGGTGGGAGAGTCTCCCCGTGCGTTCACTGACGCAGCTGGGCGAATCTCTTTTTTCTTTTCCTTTCTGGTCCTCTCATTTTATAGTCGTAAACCGGCTCCCAGCGGCTGTGATATTCTAGGCCTTTATTTTCGGCGCGGAGCTCTGCCATTGGTTGATAATTCTTTTATGGTTATCTTATTTTTCTTTTTCCAAACGGAAGCGATGCGTGGAGCAATGTGCAAACGACGATTTTTTATTTTGTCTCTTATGCTGGAGACGTTAGCATCCGGTTGGCATGTTCCCACATATACATGGTTTGCTGATGCTACAATCGAAAATAGACTATAGTACTTTATCAGTTGACACCAGTGTCCTGTAATTGTTCGTTCTTTGATTAAAAACATAGATTTGAATCGATGTAAAAACGTATGCATGGGATTTCTTTGTTGGTCAATTTCCTGGTCGCTAAATGTGAGTACCTGCGAGTGAAGATGACAAAATGTTTTAATGAGAGAATAACTACTATATATTATGTTCTATACCAGTGGTTTCCAACCTGATTATTTTCTCGGAACCGATCAAGAAATTTCCTTCAAACTTCGCATTCATAAAAAAATTATATTGTGCTCAAGGATAAGTTTTCACAATCTATATTATAGATCTTTTGCTAGGAAACTCTATATAAGAGCAGACGTTCTTGGCTTTCGGGCCAAGATCAAAGTGTAATATCAATTCCGGCAGATACTGCAATCAAATACCATTGTCCTTGTGGCAATGAGCTCCTCGTCCATGTAGGAGCAACCAAGAGAGTCTCTCACTGCCAGCTCCCATTTCCCACCTCTCGGGAGCTGGTCCCCTTCCCCCTTTCCCACCCCCCTCTTCACATTAAAAATCGGCCTCATGACTAATTTGCTCTCGTGGCGAAGCAAATAATAACCTGATCAAAGTGTAGTATCTGTTCTTCAGATGCTGCATTTAAATTTCTTGTTCTTTGTCAGTGGAGGAGAAATCCTTTACGACAGAGACAATTAAAAAATTTTTGTTTCCTTTTCTCAATATTAAAAAAAAAAACAACCCTGGTGTCTAACTCTGTCCTGTGGGGAGGCATAGTAAATATGAACTTTACAGCAGCTGACGGTTGAACGTGTTTGATACCGTTAACAATTTCGTTCGGTTTGAGTCCTAAACTTTAGAATATTCTGAACTCGTGTTTAAATACATAATTGAATAAAATCTATTGAAGAACATATTTAATGGCAACTTAATAACAATAGATGACTCTAAAATGAAGACAATAAGTTACAAAAAAAAAAAAAAAAGTAGCAAGAGGCAACAGATTATTTTTCTATTTAAACTTTTTCTGAATGTCGTCTCTTCAGGTTTGGAAACCATGATCAAGAGGGATGGGGAGAGGACAGATATTTTTTATTTTCAATCAGCTTTGATCCAGCAAAAAACATAAATAAGACATCCAAAAATATCTTACGTGAATTTCTTAAGTCATATCGACTGATATTTTAGTTTAAATTTGTCTCTATAAACGTGCAATCAGGACACAAAACAATAGTTAAGATTTTTATTAATTATAATAAAAAATAACAAAAACAATAAAATCAGAAAATAAAATTCTTTTTTCCGACCCAAAAACGTGTTCTAAAGCAATTTATCTGTTTCTTCTTTAATCTCTCTCTCTCTAATATATATATATATATATATATATATATATATATATATATATATATATATATATATAGTTTGTTTATTATAGAAACATTATTAGTTACATATGTGCATATATATTTCAGTAGTATCCCAATTCAAGGGGCCCTGTCGGTGGGGCATTAGAATACACCGACTGCTCCCCTGCAGAGGGTAAAAGTCCCTCAATGGGTGTCCTGGATATGACCTTAAACTATATCCAGTGGTGAGGCCCCAGCTTGCGGGCTTTGGGGAGTGTGGAGCCACCCTTTAATTACCATTGCTCCCAGGTCCACTCTGACCCGGAGTGGTAGTACCTGTTAGGGTTCCAACTATGGGTTAAATAGAAACCGACTTGAAAACAGCAAATATATTCTATTAAAAAATTTTTCTTCAAAATCTTTGGATTCGGCATTAAATAACCCGAAAAGGGTTGATATGCCGTAAAACAAAAACAACCAACCAACCCAATTCAAGGATAACACTTCTTTCAGACCACAAAAGAATCGATATATATATATATATATATATATATATATATATATATATATTCGTTAGTCCGCGAGATTACCCATTGTGGTAACCACGGATTTTTGTTCACGTTGTTAAATGATTTTTTTTTTAATTGCAGCTAAGAATATGTCTATAAAATAAGATAATAAAAATAAACAGTTTGTCTCTATAAACGTGCAATCAGGCCACAAAACAATAATTAAGATTTTTATTAATTAGAATAAAAAAAAACAATAAAATCAGAAAATAAAATTCTTTTTTCCGACCCAAAAACGTGTTCTAAAACAGCTTATCTGTTTATTCTTTAATTCTGTCTCTGTCTGTCTGTCCCTCATCTATCTATCTATATATCTATAAAAGTTAATGTGTCTGTGTATCTGTGTGTCTGTGTGCATTTCCCTACACAATAACTGTCAATTTTTAGTCTGCAGACTCGAAATTTGATATACAGGGTACTGAGATTTGGGAAAATCGATGTGATCGGGTTTGGGCCAGGAATTTGGCGATTAAGGGATCAAAGTTCAACGATTTGACCTTTGAGAACTCTACCAAACTCCTCCGACAATTTGGAGTCTAAACACTTGAAATTTTAGATATAGATTCCTTGGACATGGATCTAACTTCATAACTTGATTTAAGCCCAAAACAATAAATTTTAAGGGGTCATAACCGGGGTCCAAATTGAAAAAATTGACCTCTGCGGTCTCTTCCAAATTACTCAGACAATTTCTGGTCTAAATATTTGAAATTTTACATAAAGGATATTCAGAGATAGGGCAAGCTTGTTCATCAGTTTGGGTCGAAAATTTTTAATTACCAATATATAAATGTATGTATGTATGTCTGTTTGCATTACTGCCTTAAACTTTCAATAGAGGCGACGGATTTTACCAAGATTAGTATCGTTTTAAAGTTCGACCTTTCATACGACAAATATCGAAAAATTGGCTAAAAACATTAATATCTTCCCCTCCACCTAGACACTTTTCTACAGGGGGGGGGTCACTTTTTTCGCCGATATTTTTTTAAGTTATCCTCTCCTTTAGATTGTATAGCCTTAATTTTAAAAAGTATCGCTTCCGGTTTGGCGGTGGTTGTAATAGCATAAACGTTAGGTTTTACCCCGTTCTTTTCCTCCTTTGCGGTACGGGTTCGAGCCTGCCTTTCTACTACCACTTTTTTTTTTTTTTTGCTCAACATGCACATCCAAACACCCGGGCAACACCGGGCTGAAATGCTAGTGTATATATATATATATATATATATGTGTGCGTGTATATATATATATACACACACTAACATGGGTGCCCAGCGTTGCCCGGGTGTTTGAAGGTGTATGCTGAGCAAACAAACAAAAAAAAAACGGTCAATTTGTTTAACTTTGACCCCTATTATGACCCCTTAAAATTTATTGTTTAGGGCTTAAATCAAGTTATGAAGTTAGATCCATGTCCAAGGAATCTATATCTAAAATTTCAAGTGTTTAGACCCAAAATTGTCGGAGGAGTTTGGTAGAGTTCTCAAAGGTCAAATCGTTGAACTTTGACCCCTTAATCACAAAATTTCTGCCCGAAAACCGATCACATCGATTTTCCCGAATCTCAGTACCCTGTATATCAAATTTCGCGTCTGTAGGCTTAAAATCGACAGAGTTATTGCGTAAGGAAATGTACACACAGACAGACAGACACTTTCACAGTTATATATATATATATATATATATATATATATATATACTAGCAGGGAGACCCGAGAATTGAAAGATGATCAACGAATATTTCACATATTTTTATTGCCATCGAAATCGGTGAAATCGACCATTTTTCAATCAAATTGATTGATTGCCTGCTCTAGTCTGGGAGGACGCTTCGCATCCATCCTCTCGCAGTGACTTAGTCCACAACACATTGTAGTTTACATTGCATTGTAGAGACCCTACTGTTGATTTTATAAAATAATTTTTTTATATATAATGTCTTGAATTAAAGTTTAAAATGCAAATGTCAAGCATCATTGTGAAATTGTACTTTTAATAGAAACATTCATTTCAAACGCGCCTCTATCATATCAAAGAACATACTGTTGATTTTATATGTCGGACATTTCTGCTTGTGTGGTAATAAAACTTCTCAAATGCACTTGTGATGTAAGGCTGCGTAAGATGTTAACCTTTGTTAAAATCGCTTGTTTCTTCTTTTAATCGGATTATTTCAATTTTCGATACTTATCGATACAAAACCTATATAAGAACACTGCCAAACACATAAACTACTTTGGTGTGAAATTTCATAAAAACTGGTTCAGCTGTTTTCGAGTCCATAGGGAACGAACTCACACGCACACATTTTTTTTATACTTACAGATAAAAGTGTTACATGCTTTTACAATCATCAGTGTAGGAGGTTACGATTCCCACCGGTCGGGAGATTCGCGCGCAGCCACAAGGCCATCTTTGATTCCATTTGCTAAGCCTATACCTAAGCAATTGCCATGGGAATTAAAGGAATCAACAACTTATAAACGCTAAATTCAGACGCAGACAGTCTACAACCTAGGGATCTCTACTGTGAAGGGGTGGGATGTAGCTGCTTCTCAGGTTTGTCAGGGGTATTCACAATGAGGGGATACAAGTGCTTATAGTTTGTCAGAGCATTCATCATTAAAGTACTTAAAAGAAACAGGCAGAGGGATGCAACATTTCGTCGATGGGACAGAGGCTGAAGCTTAGCTGACAGTTCAGAGCCTATCAGGTTGGCGACTCTCTTTTGAACCTTGTCAAGGAGCGAGAGACAAGTAGCAGATGCACCAGCCCAAATATGACAACAGTACTCCATACATGGGCGAATGGTGACCTTATAGAGGTATAGGATACTTTCAGGCATAAGTAGTTTTCTAGCACGGTAGAGAGAGCCCACCTTTTTCGCAGCACTCTTGGCAATGTTTTCAATGTATCAATTCCAGTTCGTGTTCCTTGGAAATGTTAGGCCAAGGAGTTTAAAGGAAGTGCTTTCAGGTAATGTGTTCTTGACCATTGCTATTGATGGTAGAGAAGGTTTCTTGTAGTTATTGAAGGAAACAAGCTTAGTCTTGACAGCATTGAATGTGACCATCGATTTTTGTCCCCATTCCACTACAGATTGGAGGTCATCCTCTAGTGTTTCTGCCTTAGATATGTGTTCATTTGTTTTCCCCTCGTGCCTGTTATAGAGTGATGTCAATTTTATCAGGTAGGTCATTTATGAATATCAGAAATAATAAAGGGCCAAGGATAGACCCCTGAGGTACTCCCGCATTTATATCATGTTGTTTAGATGTACGACCGTCGAGGACAACCTGGATTTTTCTCTTACTTCAGAAGGATTTAATTACATTATATATTCTTCCAGTGATACCATATGATCTAATTTTCTTTAGAAGACCATAGTGCCATACCCTGTGAAAAGCCTTAGATATATCGAGGGCTACCGTTCTACCCTCTCCTGTTTTGTCTAGTGAACAGTACATATGTTCAGATTACAGTTAGGATATCTGCTGTGGAACGGGTTTGCCTAAATTCATATTGATTGTCAGTCAGGAGTTTAGCAGCTGTAAGGTGATGGACTAGAACTTGATTAATTATGGACTCAAATATTTTGGCGAAAAGCAGAAGGCTAATGCGGCGATAATTTCTTTCGCCAGAATTCTTAAAAACTGGTACCACAGAAGCAGTTTTTCAATAGTCAGGAAAGCAAGATTCGTTAAAGCATTTTTTGTAAAGTTTGGAGAAAACTAGAGCTACCTCAGCGGATCATTTTTTTAATAGCACAGCCGGGATGAGATCAGGTCCACATGCTTTCGAGGTGTCTAGGTTTTTTATGATATTATGTACCTGAGAAAGGGCGATTTTCAATTCATCTAGTGTGGCATCTGTCTGCAAAGGAAAATCAGGGAGGGAGTGGTGTGCCGGATTCAATGTGGAGTTTGAGGCGAACCGACTGACAAGCAGATTAGCCTTCTCGTTTGCTGTGCAAACAACTTTAGGATTGTTTGATAGTTTGGATTGTTGACTGTCGAGTGTTGTAGATTTTCCAACAATCACGAGTTTCTAATTTCTGTTCTTCGATGCGTTTTCTGGTTGTTTCAGTGGATTCCAGGACAAGAATTCATCTAGTCTGGTGGAGTATCCAGCTTCGTGTTATTACTTGAGGCAACATCATTTGGAGAAGGTACACCATTCTTTGTAAAAGCTAATCCAAGTTAGCCATAGAAAGGAGATCTTTTTGGGCTGCGAATACTATGTTATTTTGAATATTTGGTCAAGGTTTACTTCTATGGAAAAGTATCCTCATGCCAGGTTGTTCTGACAAACCCCTGTACAGCGAGACCTTAGACACTTGAGGATAGTGTCCAGTAGGCATTTAAGTTCTCTCCTATTATTATAGTGTGTGTGTGTGTGTGAGATAATCATAATAAGCCTGTAAGACCGACCTAATTTAAGCGGTATACTTGACCTCTAGGTCAAGAAATTCGTATTGATAAAAAAGTAAGAATTTGTTAATCTCTATCTTTCGCTGGTGGATGATAGAAGACGGCATCATTTTGTTGCATGGTTATCCAATTTGCTTTAGTCGATGACATCGTCATCTATTGGCGTCATCATTTTTCGTGTCATCATTTTATATGCCATTCGGTGACTACAGGGAAAAAACAATCAAAGAAGACTCATAAAATGCTGGACCGACTGCATGAATGATGATTTGAACAGCACTGATCTCAAACTTGAACAAGCAATGGATTGGGAGTGGCCGGGATTGAATATCTGATCTCGTCAACATGGCAGAGCTTTCTGCACTACACAAAAGAATCCTCACACCAAGCAAAACCACAAATCCAGTTTATTAACAAACTAGATTTGCCCGGTATTAAATGTAATGTTAAATTCATTAAAAAAATAAATAAATAAATAAAATAAAATAAAAATATGAAGTAAAAATAAATTTAAAAAAAAAAATTAAAAAAAAAATTGAAAGAAACTGGGACGTGCGTGGGAGTATTATTTTTTTCTAAATAGTTCACTTCTTGTAAGTAAAAAACCTAGACAGTGAGTCACGTATGTTAACGCTTAGATCAGCTTGACATTAATTTTAAAAAGTGTTTTCAAACCTTGTCAAACAATTGAAAACCAGATAAAAATCCGATGATCTAAACATACCAATTTTGACCCCTTAGCAGCCATTTTTTTTTTGTTCCGGATGAAAATAGATAAAAAAAAAAAAAAAAAAAGTTTTCTACATTTCTGAATACCCTATATAGTAAATTTCAAGTCTGTAGATTAAAAAATTTGTTGAGTATATAGGTTGAGAAGTATCCTTACACACAGACATTTTCACTTTTATAGATAATGTTTATTATTTTGCGAGATTATAATAGTACCCGTCAACTTACTTGAATAGCTTACTTGCAGATCTTTGTTTGACAGACCGAAACAATTAAGTTTCATTACAAAGTCCTTTGGTTGAGAGACCAAAACGGTTCTGCCAAGCCAAACCAGCACATTAGGTAGCTCTCACCAAAAACAACTGCTCTTTCACACATCCAACCCGCACTCTTACTCCTCTGAGGGGATCCGGCTCTGACGTTTACCCTCTCCCTTATCTTCTGATATCTTTACACCCTTGATTGGTTCTGGCCTTTTGCTAGTGGTCATTGTTTGATGGTTGCTCAAGACATCTACTGAAGATGTCATCTAGCCGGTCTTTGGATACGGTTTCTCTCAAAGCTGATTCTAGCAGGACTTTTCACCACTCTATATTCTTATTTTCTTCAAAGGAAATTTCTTTTCGATGGTCTGATTGACTAGAAATATTTGCAGCAGTTTTTCTTCCTTTAACCATGCATCTAACAACTGCACGTCCGCCATTCATACATGTTAAAGTTGCAGTTATCGAACTTGATAGCCTTCTTATATATATTTAGTTATGTTTCGTTTAGAGATGATATTCAATATGGCGTCTGGCCAACAGTAAAATGTGTTTATCCGATGTCGAAGGAGTAGTAAGCGAAATAACAATAAAGAGAGACATCACACAACTACCATTTATCCTTTATTATTTTTAATATGTTGATTTTGTTTTTAAAGTATTTCTTTCTATAATGCTTGGAGAAGTAAAAGGAGAGATAGACAGAAGAAAGAAAAGTGAAATATATTTAATCTATATGAAGGGGGGTAGGGGAGCTGGATAATGACAATTGGTATGAAGGGTTGTCGAGAGAAAGAGAGAGAGTGTGAGTCAAAAACTTTCGACTAAGGCGACGGATCTTCAGATTGGTATCGTTTTAAAGCTCTGCCCTTCAGACAACAAATATAAAAAAAATTGGCCAAAAACACTAATTCCGTCACCTTAAACTGGGCCGTTTTCTACAGGGAGTGGTCACATTTTTGCTGATTTTTGAAAGTCATCATTTTGTGCTGCCATTTTTGCAAGTCATCGTATTGGTTGGATTGACTTTGCTTGATTTTAACATTCTGAATTTCTAGTCCAACTGTGGAGACATCGGTAAAGGCATTTTTTTTTTCTCTCCTCCTTCACCTTACGGGTTCAAGCCTGCCTGCGTACTACCACTTCTTTTCTTTCCACCCAAACTGCCTACTGTTGTTTCGCCTCCCCCCATTTGTATTTTTAATCCTCCCCGCTCTGCTGGGGTCCCATTCTAGAACCTTACGTAAAGTATTTTTTTTATGAAACAACTAATTGTCTTATATACATTCGTCAAGAACTTGAAACTATTTAACAGATTAAATAGCCGACACGGTTAAAAACTAAACTACAGCATAACGTCACATATATAAAAGAAAGATTTGAATTTCCACATTTAAAGAGAAACAAGGCCAATAGCCATTAGTCGCGTGTTCTCGTGTAATGAATGAATGCGTGAATGTAGGATTGACATGAAATTCTTAAAGATAAACTAAAATGACTGAAAAATGGGCTGAAATGACTTAAATAAAAAGTAAATGACTTACAATGACTTTAATGAACTTAAGGATGAATTGAATGAACTTAAGAATGACTTGAATGTTTAAAAAATAACTTGAATGATCTGGAGAATGACTGGTTGTAAAGTGGGTGATCATTTTACATTTAATTAATACAGAAAAGTGGTCCCCCACTTTATATCAAAGTTACAAACACAAGTACAGCATGTAGTAAGAACAGATACTACACTTTGATCTTGGCCAAAAGGCCAAGAAAAGGGTATTTATTTGCTCCCCCACTGAGCAAATTAGGTACTAGGCAGATTTTTAATGTGAGGAGTGAAGGGGAAATGGGGACCAACTCGCCGGGGGAGTAGGGGAGCTGGATAGTGACAATTGGTACGAAGGGTTGCCCCTACATTGACCAAGGTCTTATATGTGGGGCTGCCCCCACATATGATCTTTGCAGTATCTGCCGGAACAGATGGTATTTATTTGCTCCCCCACCGAGCAAATTAGGCACAAGGCCAATTTTTAATGTGAGGAGTGAAGGGAGGGGGAAGGGAAAAAGGGGACCAGCTCCCGAGAGGTGGGAAATGGGAGCTGGTTAAAGGTCAGGCATGTGGGGTTGCCCCCACATCTGGTCTTTGCTAGTCATAGCTTGCAGTATCTGCCGGAACAGATGGTATTTACTTGCTCCCCCACCGAGCAAATTAGGCACAAGGCCGATTTTTAATGTGAGGAGTGAAGGGAGGGGGAAGGGGAAAAGGGGACCAGCTCCCGAGAGGTGGGAAATGGGAGCTGGTTAAAGGTCAGGCATGTGGGGTTGCCCCCACATCTGGTCTTTGCTAGTCATAGCTTGCAGTATCTGCCGGAACAGATACTATACTTTGATCTTGGCCCGAAGACCAAGAAAAGCTTAAAAAGTTAAGAACAGCATCTATTAACAAGAGACCTTTGATCTCAACCAAAAAGGCCAAGCACAAAAGTGTTAGGGACAGACCGACGGAGTAACTTATAGAGTCGCTTGCACACGACTAAAAATAAAATTAAGTTTTCATCTACAAATTTAAGACAATTTAAATACAAATGAGAATTTGATTAAACTTACTTTTTTTTTATGTTGATCAAATTTTAAAAAATGAACATTAATAATATTTAAGAAATCAAACTTATTCTCTCTAACCAATTCTTATTAGTTATTATTGTACAATGTTATTGAGCATAAACATAATTTTGATTCAATTTATTTAAAAACTAGCCTGTGTGCCCGGCGTTATCCGGGTATTTGAAGGTGTGTTGAGCTTAAAAAAAAAAAAAGTGATAGTAGGCAGGCAGGCTCGAACCCATACCACGAAGGAGGAAATAAACGTGAAAAAAAACATGACGTCTTTGCCGTTGCAGCCATCACCATTTAAATTAAGGCTAGTCAATCGAAAAGAGGGGATGACTTTTGAAAGATATCAGAAAAAAAATTTTAAAAAGCGACCCCCTTGTAGAAAAGGGCCTAGTTGAGGGGGAAATAATTAATGTTTTTGGTCAATTTTTCTATATTTGAAAATCCGGTACCTCTGTCGAAAGTTTTAGGTAAACAGATACATTTAAATAGACAGGTGAGATTTATATAATAGAGACTACCCTGGGTGCCCGGCATTGCTTGGGTATTTGGCAGCATGCGTACCGCATATTTAACCGACATAAGTCTAGTTCAAACAGACAAAAGTATATATATAAGAAAGAAATAGCGACAGCTAAGAGAGAATTTACTGAAATCAAAAAAAAAAAAACGCATCGAAGCACAGAAATTAGAAACCCGTGACTTCTGGAAAATCTACAACAGTGTAGTAAATAATGGGCAATCAACAATTCTCCCACTATCAAAGAATCATGAGGTTGTTTGCTCAGCAACCGAGAAGGCTAACATGCTTGCCAGTCGGTTTGCCTCAAACTCCACATTGGACCCTGCTAACCACTCCCTCCTTGACTTTCCTTTGCGGACAGATGCCACACTAGACAATGTGAAAATCACCCCTGCTCAGGTGCATGCTATCATAAAAAATCTTGACACTTCAAAAGCATGTGGACCTGATCTCATCCCGGCTGTACTATTAAAAACGTGCTCCGCCGAAATAGCTCCAGTTCTCTTCAAGCTTTACAATAAATGCCTTAATGAATCTTGCTTTCCTGCCTGCTGGAAAACTGCTTCTGTGGTACAAGTTCTCAAGAATTCTGGCGAAAGAAATTACACAGTAAATTATCGCCGCATTAGCCTTCTACTTTTCGCCAAAATATTTGAGTCCATAATTAACCAAGCTCTAGTTCATCACCTTACAGATGCTAAACTTCTGACCGACCAACAATATGGATTTAAGCAAGCCCGTTCCAGAGCCGACATCCTAACTGTAATATCTGAACGTATTTATCATTCACTGGACAAAGCGGGGGATGGTAGAGCGGTAGCTCTAGATATATGATATAAATGCGGGAGTGCCTAAAGGGTCTATCCTTGAACCTCTATTATTCCTAATAGAATAAATGACCTCCCTGATAAAATTGTTTGTGAGATGGGTATGTATGCTGATGACACCACGCTCTATAACAGACACGACAGGAAAACAAATGAACACATATCTAAAGAAATGGTAAAAACACTAGAGGATGACCTCCAATCTGTAGTGGAATGGGGACATAAATGGATGGTCACATTCAATGCTGCCAAGACTAAACTCGTTTCCTTCCATAATTACAAGAAACCTTCTCTACCACCAATAGCAATGGCCAAAGGCTCTTTATCTGAAAGTATATCATTTAAACTCCTCGGCCTAACGTTCACAAGAAACACGAGTTGGAGCAATTACATTGAGAGTGTTGCCAGGACCGCTACGAAAAAGGTAGGTTCTCTCTATCGTGCTAGAAAGCTATTAATGCCAGAAAATATCCTGTACCTCTATAAGGCCACCATTCACCCATGTATGAAGTATTGTTGTCATTTTTGGGCTGGTGCATCTGCTACTAGTCTCGCTCCTAGACAAGGTTCAAAAGAGAGTCGCCAATCTGATAGTTCCTGAACTGTCATATAAGCTTCAGTCTCTGTCCCATCAACGAAATGTTGCATCCCTCACCCTATCCTTACTTTAACGGTGAATGCTCCGACAAACTGCAAGCACTTTTACCCCCCACTCAATGTAAATACCCCCAACAAATCCGACAAGCAGCTAAATCCCACCCCTTCACAGTGGTGATCCCTAGATGTAGAAGAGCCTTCTCCTCCAGTAGTTTCTTCCCCAGAACCGCTAGACTTTAGAATTCCCTTCCGGGTCCCTGCTTCCCCAACTGTACTGACATGCAGAAGTTCAAGTGCAACATGACCAACATCTTGCTACCCAACTCCCTACATAGGACTCCTGTAGCTTATGTCCCTGATAGTACCCCCTACATCAAAGTGGTTATGTGCTTTGTTTGGGGTGAAAATCTAATAAAAAAAAATTTTTTCAAATGCTTTGGGTTCGAGCCTACCTGCCTACTAACCCCCCCCCCCCAAAGTTTTTTTCCTCCTCCAACGTTCGGGTTCGGGCCTGCCTGATTTGCTACCACTTTTTTTTTTTTCCTCCACACACCTACAAACACCCAGGCAACACCACTAGTCCATATATCTATATATATATATAAAAGCGTGTGTTGGTGTTCACTTTTTGTGTATCTCCGACAAAGACTTTTGAAGGATGGGGGGGGGGGGCCTTGGCATGCTCACTAATTCTTAAAAATATACTGTCTAAATCATAATATATACGAGTTACGAATGGAAGTCACGTCTATCTTTAATTTGCCCGACTTTTACACGCTATTTTCAAGATTCCCCCTCCCCCAAAAATCTCTGCATTTTTGTTTCACTTTTCATAAAAAAGCGAAACTGAATCCGTATCAGCAGTTCCTCGCCACTCGTGGCAGGGACGTCCAGAAACGCAATAAAGTTTGATGAATGTGCGGAAAACCTTATATCAGACAATTGCTATTCATTGGGACACTCCCCTTTGTTTAGGGAGCTGGTTTCCCCCTCCAACATCTTGGAAAAGCAAACAGCCAAAGTAGGGAAGGGGGGGACCTCATTATCATTAAAATCGCGCATTTAAGTTTTAATTGTTAAATTAAATCACTTTTCTGTTACTCTGTCGTGGTGGGCGAGTGGGTTACATGTCAGGATTTTTTTCCATCTTCACCTCAAGGTTCCAGGTTCGATCCTACCTACCAAAAAATTTTTTTTTTTTCTTTTACCACACAGGCGACACCGGGCAGTTTTTTTTTGTTTTTCCGATTTTTTTTAAAGAACTTTAACATTGTTTTTTGTTGTGACCCCCCCCCCTCAACACACACACCTCCAAACACCCAGGCAATACCGGGTACCCTTGTTAGTATGTATATATATATATATATATATATATAAGATCTTTTGCATCAGGGTTCTCACGTGGGTTATATTCTGCGAGCAGTTTTCGCATACTTCTCAAATTGTAATATTTCAGATTTGTAAACGGTCATTGTCTATCTTTTTTTTGATCAAATTAAACTAAATTCCCACCGCGCCATCATCGTGTGTTTGTCTTTTTCTTTTCGTATAATAAAGCGAAACTATTCAAATTCAAACAAAGCTTGGCTTTCGGGCCGGGATTTCTGATGCTTCACTTGAGTTAATTGGTCCTTGGTCAATGTAAGGAAAACCCTTCATACTGAGACAATTACTTTTTTTTTTTTTTTTTTTTTTTTTTGATACGGCCAGAGTGCCTCTCCCTCACATTAAAAACGATTTGTGTCTAATTTGCTTTCGTGGAGAAGCAAATAAAGACAACAGAAGCGAGAACCTTACCTGCCCCCCACTCCCAGTCAGATTTAAAAGCAAGGTTTATTGTGGCGACTCCTATGATTTTTTTTTTTTTTTTTTTTTTTACTCATGTTCACCCCTATCGCTACTTGGACGTAAGGGGCTACTATTTGGGGTAATGTCTAGGAAAGATTAACAAGACATTTGTTTATGCTACATTTAAACTTCTGCATATCAGTACAGCCAGGGAAGCAGACAGCAGGAAGAGAATTCAAAAGTATAGCTGTTTGAGAGAAGAAACTATTACCATAGAAAGCTTTCTGGCATTTAGGAACAACAGTGAAGAGATAAGATCTTATTGCTAAGCGGGTTTGTCGGGGATACGTACGTCGAGGGGGGTACAAGTGAAACGAGTTCATCAGAACACATTCCATTAAAATATTTGTAAAACAGGCACAGTGATGCAACATTCCGGCGACGAGAGAGAGGCTGGAGCTTGGTTAAATTGACCATCCTCTTTGGCCTAATGGTTAGTGAGGAAAACTAATTACGTTTTTGAGTTTGCTCCCACTTTTTTTTGTAATTATTTCGTCCCTTTGCCAATATTCTCTATTAAGGCAAAAGTTAATTACCATCTCATTGGATTCACTATCCTCTATTTTTCACATTCTTTTCCTCGTTCACGGAATGAGTTCGAGCCTACCTACTATCACCATTTTTTTTTTTTTTGGCTCAACACATACTTCCAAACACCCAGGTAACGCCGGAAACCCAGGCCAGTATATGTATCAAGAGAAAGTTAATAGAGTTAATCTTTTATATGTACAGAAATTTTTTTTTTAATGAATGTCAAAGATATTAATCAGTGCTTATCTAGAATTATTCGTTTAAGAAAAAAAGTCTGCATATGTACTCATGACAAAAAGAAAATATTGTACCCCAAAACTCAAGTAAATTGATCAAATAGTTTTATTTTTAAAAAAGAAAAATTAACATTTTTTGGCTAAGTAAACAATATCAAGATGCCATCTTGATAACAAGGGGGAGAACTCCATATAATTCAATCTTTCAAAATTTTAGAAAGTTTTTTTTTATTTAAAATTAAAGAGATTAGAAAAATTGAAATTCATTTAAAAATGATTTTCTTTATAAAAATAAACTATTTTTTATTATTGGAATCCTTTTCAGATGAGTAATTTATTAATTTATTTATTGCGGACTATTATCCTTATCTTGTAGTTGTTTTCACATTTCAGCCAACTATTCCTCTGGCCTTCGTTAGTTTGTTAACCTCAACGGGATATGAATGCTGAGTCTTCAACTGTACCTTCAGTAATTACTGCTTTCCATAGTTTTCGCAGCTTCACATTTTGACCAACTAATCCTCTGGCCAGCTTTGGGTAGAATTGAAACCGCTATCTTCAAACAATGCTCACCTTGAACTGTAGAGATTAAAAATCTCTATCCACTGCGCCATAAGCCTTGAAGGAAAGCAGTAATTACTGAGGATACAGTTAAGAGACCCAGCATTTCTATCCCATCGCAGTTTACCACCTGATGAAAGCCAGAGGAATAGTTGGCCGAAGCATGAAACAACTAGAGGATGGAGGATAATAGTCCGCAAATAAAAAATACTTGCTCAATTGACATGTTGAAAACAAGGCAGAGAACTACAAATCAATCTTGCAAGATTTTAGAAAGCCTTTCTGATAGAATTCAAATTCATTTAAAAATGGTTTTCTTTATAAGAATAAAACTACTTATTCAATCTACATGATTTTATTTTGTATATTTTCTTTCCTTCCTTAGTATGTACTAGTGGGATGATTCCAATATTTTTATCCCGATTCCGATACAATTACCGATTCTGTATTAAATTCTCATTCAATGCTGCCAAGACCAAGTTGTTTCCTTCAATAATTAAAAAAAAACTATCACCAATAGTAATGGCCAAGAATACATTACCTGAAAGTACTTTTTAACTCCTTGGCCTAACGTTTACAAGGAACATAAACTGGAATAGATACATTGAGAGCATTGCTAAGGCTGCTGCAAAGAAGGCGAGCGCTCTCTACCATGCTAGAAAACTACTAACACCTGAAAGTATCCTGTACCTCTATAAGACCACCATTCGCCCATGTATGGAGTACTATTGTCACATTTGGACTGGTGCATCTGCTACTTGTCTCACTCCTGGACAAGGTTCAAAAGAGAGTCGCCAACCTGATAGGTCCTGAACTGTCATCTAGACTTTAGCTTCTGTCCTATCGACAAAATGTTGCATCCTTCTGCCTGTTCTACAAGTACTTTAATGGTGAATGCTCTGACGAACTACAAGCACTTATACCCTCTTGACATGAATACCCCTGACAAACAGCTAAATCCCACCTCTTCATAGAGATCCCTAGGTGTGAGAAAGCCTTCTACTCCAATAGTTTCTTCTCCCAGAACAGCTAGACTTTGAAACTCCCTTCTAGGATTCTGCTTTCCCAACTGTACTGACATGCAGAAGTTCAAGTGTAATGTGACCAGACATCTTGCTACTCATTTCCCTTCGTAATACCCCTGCAACTTATGTCTCCGATAGTAGACCCCTTACTTCAAAGTGGCACTGTGCCTTGTTTGGGGTTTAAATCTCTAAATATGTTACTATAAAGTTATTTTTACCCCCCCCTAGATCACCATAAGAACACATGCAAAATGTGCACATTTTCTCAAACGTAAAAATACACTTGTAATGGGCAGTTTTTTGGGGTTTTTTTTTTAATTTTAAACTGAGAGTAGAAGAACCCGTTTTAAATAAAATAAAAAATAAAATGATAACTAAAAGGAATCGTTTTTGGCATCTGAAAAGCCACATTTATTTCAGATTCCGATACCCCAAAAGTTCCAATGTTTCCGATTAATCGTCCCAGCAGTAGTATGTACCTCATACAAATTGTCATTTTTTGTTTAATATAGGGAGAATTCTAATAAAAGCACTAAAAGGAAGTATTTTTCAACCGACCTAATCCTCTATATGTAAATAAGAAATAAAACCCCAGGATACGGCATAAAAATTAGTAACAAAATACAGTACAGTATATAATACACATGTATATAATCAAATAACATAAATAACACCATAAGGTGGGGAAAATACCGTAACCAGGGATCGGAAAAACATTCCCCATCGTAGCCTCAGACAAAAAAAAAAAAAAAAACGTATCCCGGGGTTCTAATTGGTGCCGATTCATAATTCCCTCCGGTAAAAAAAAAAAAAAAATAAAAAATAAATAAATAAATAAATAAAATTTTTTAAAAGAAAATGGAGAAATCTGTATGATATGATGGAGAGAAAATTATTGTACACCAAAAATCAATTAGTTTTATTTTTAAAAAAATAAAGAAAAACAAATTTTGCGGCAAACAACAAACGGCAATATTGTGATGCTACACTGAAAACAAGGGAGAGAACTAATAATTTTACCTTACACTAGTTCAGATAGCTATTCTTAACAGAGATATTGGAAAAACTTAGATCCGTTTAAAAATTAGTTTCTTATAAAAATAAAACTATTTGATAAATTAGTTATTTTTCGAATGTATTTTCTTTCCGTCACAGATACGCACACTACATAGCTTTTTTTCATTTTTGTTTTTCATCTTGGGGTGGAGGGATTCTAGACAAACACTTAATAATCACCTGAATGAAAAGAACTAACAGGCAGAAGTGGTCTATTTTGTTTAATCAAACTTGTCTGAATGACAAAAAATTGCATAGATATATAAAGCAAGAGGAAGGGGAGGGGGGTTATATTTTTTTTTTTTCTTCTTCAAAGAACCGGTTTCAATAAAGATTTCATTTCCAATGAAATTAGAATACTTTATTTAATCCATCCAGGACAAATATGGCTTCATTCCAAAAATTGAAATTTTTTTTTTTTTTTATGTCCAGATGGATTGGGAAATGTGTGTGTGTGTGTGTGTGTGTGAGTGTGTGTGTTTTTGAATAGGCAATATTGGCAACCTAATATTAGCGTGCCACATTGTCTTTCAAATTAGCTTGGAGGGGGGGACAAGTTTGACAGATCAACATTCAACAGATGAAATTCCGAGAGAAGAAATCAAGAAAAGAAAATTGCAAAAGTTCCTGTTAAGATGGTGTATTGTTCATTCACGTATATATGAATGAAATAATAAAAATATATATATATACATATTCAGATGTGAGAGAATTAACTTTATTGATAGATAATTTGCTTTGGAGACTCCCCCTTCCTCCCCAACTCATCTTTTAAGAGAAGGTGGTCTTAATTCTGCTGCCGACGTATTCGTGTATATATATATATATCAGTTCAGCAGATTACAATTTAAACCTGGTGTCTTAAACACACCTTAAAATAAGATCTGGAGGAGGGGGAGAGAGGGATAATAAAGTATACACAAGGATTCTTTTGTTTCCAAAATAAACAGAACCGGGAACCTTTTCAAATTTCCTAACAAATGGTCTGTGTAAGATCCTAAATTAAAGCTGTGGTTATTTCTCCAAGTTGGCCATCTTTTCGTGCACATTTTTGGCTAAATACTCTTTATAGGTGAAAATGTCGCCTGTCCATTTAGTTATTGTCTGTTTTTCACACACCCAAATTTCTTCGGCAACCTACAAAGGAAGATGGAAAGTTTTTTTTTTAAATACACAAATAACATTCATTACAAATAAAAGGTCTTGTAGAGTCAATGATTTTTAAGAGTCACGAAGGCATCAAATATAATGTAATCATGCAGTATAGTTAACAGCTAATAACTTTCAAGCCCATTTAATTTTGATTTTTTTTTTTTTTTTTTTTACCAGTTTGTATACTTTTGAAACGTGAAAACTAATAAGATTTATTAATTTGATAAAAACATAAAGTATAACCATGTTAACACACTGGTTCTCACCGAAGATGAGCAACATTAAGCTAGGTTAGTACCAGATGGGTGACCATTTGGGAATACCAGACACTGTATCTATGATGTTAATGTCGCTATAACCTCTGACCAGAATATACATGCAACTGGGGACCGTTTGTTAATTTTAATATTTCCATGACACTTTCCCCTTTTAAAGGGTGACTGCTGTGTTTTTTTATTATTACAAAGAAAATTAGAGATGGTATTGCTTTTCTTTTTATGTGTGGTTTTTTTAGTAACTAATTTCAGGCTTAAAAAACTATTAAAAAAAAAAAAAAAATCTTATCACTAACCCTAAGTCCTGGGGAACAGGATGGAGATCAGTTCGATTTAGTGGCAAGTCATTATTTATGATTAATAGAATGAATCACTAACTAAAGCAAGCCAATCAGCAATTTTAATTCTGCCACGTTTTCAGTAAAATTTAATTTTGAAATTAAAAAAAAAGAAAAAAAAATTCAACTCCAGTTTCAGAACGTGTTGGTAAATACTTAAATTTTAACGAATTTTGGTAAAAGTTGTTTTTATTTTTGATTGTTAATACTGCAGGATTGCCAAAAATAATTATCTAATTACAATAAATGACAAAATTATAAAAAGGTTTAGAAAACAATCTCACCATTTTACTGTCTTAATATCTTTAAATAAGCTTGAAAACGAACCTCCATAACAAGATGGATTTTTTTTTGCTTGAATACCAATTCATAATTCTAAGAATGTCTGTATTTTGATCATTCCAAGGGAATTCCAAAGTCTAGCTATTTGGCGGTAGAAACTATTAGAATAGAATGCTTTTTGGCATTTAGGGGCATCAATAGTGAAGGGGTAACATCTTATTGCTAAGCGGGTTTGTCGGGGATATGTACGTCGAGGAGGTACAAGTGAAACAAGTTCATTAGAACACACTCTATTAGAATATTTGTAAAACAGGCACAGTGATGCAACCTTGCAGTGATGGGACAGGGGCTGGAGCTTAGTTGATAAAGTGGGACCAATTAGTTTTGTTTTATCATATTTGGTTTAACATTTTACATATTGCCACATTTGAAAGCTTTTATTAAAAACTGGGGGAGGGGGCTTGCCTAATCGTAAAACGTGCTTAAATATATTTTAATTCATGCATTTAAGCTGTTCAATACATGCTTGTGTGTAAAACCGAATGGATTTAAAATTAAGTGAAACCGCTTATAAGAATTGGTAATAAAGTTAAGATGAAAAACGTAACAATGGGACTGCATTCTTTTTCTTCTACA